>NW_015166469.1:332564-434957 GCF_001447785.1 Gekko japonicus | reverse complement strand
TACCTATAAGTACAGAGCATTTGCAGATGCTGTAATGTTTTTGGTTGAAGAACCAATTAAGACTTTACCGTTGCTGATAAGAAAAATAAAAGAATTTGGAGACTTGATGTCAGCTTTGTGTCCATTTATCCTTTTATGATTTTATGTTAATAAGAATAAATCAAAGGTGATGTGTAAAAATATGACGAGAGAGAAAAAACAGGAACTGCAAGAGTTAATACAATGTGAAGTAGTTAAGAAAACTAAATACTTAGGTATTGAATTGACAACGAAAAACATAGATCTTTTTAAGAATAATTATGAAAAACTGTGGGGCCGAATACAACAGGATATGAAGAAATGGGACACTTTAAATTTGCTGGGAAGAATATCAGTGGTTAAAATGAATGTTTTGCCTCGTTTGATGTTTTTGTTTCAGACCATTCCGATAGTTAAAGAGGCTAAGACATTGAACTTGTGGCAGAAAGAAATATCGATGTTTGTCTGGGCCAGGAAGAAGCCAAGGATTAAAATGAAGATTCTTTGTGATGCAGAAGAAAGAGGTGGACTTCAATTACCCAATATTAGACTTTATCATGATGCGGTGTGCCTAACCTGGTTAGAGCAATGGGTTAATTTGGATAACAAGAAGCTGTTGGCACTTGAAGGGCATGACTGTAAGTTTGGATGGCACGCCTACTTGTGGTACGGGAAAATAAAAATGGACAAGCTTTTTAAAAATCATTACATAAGAAGATCTTTGAGACGTGGTAAAGATACAAACAAATCTTTTTTGAAGAAAGACCACTCTGGATAGTTCCGGCAGAAGTAATTAAACCATATTCGAGACACAAAGGAGAAGACTAGATACCGTAAAGAGACATTTTAAAAACAGACGGGAGAAATTTTGAGATAAAAGGAAGAGAAGAAATAGACTTTGAATATGATTGGCTAAACTACAGACAGATTTATGACCTATTTAAATCTGACAAAAGAGAGTTTGGGTTTAGGGGGAAATATAATGAAATGGAATGTGTGTGGGTGGAAAAGGGTAAAAAAATGATATCTAAAATTTATAAGGTATTACTAAAATGGTATACAGAAGATGAAACGGTGAAAGAACAAATGATAAAATGGGCAATTAATATGAATAAGGAAATACCTATGTCATCTTGGGAATGTTTATGGAAAAATTCTATGAAAATTTCAACATTTAATAATTTAAAAGCAAATTGTTTTAAAATGATGTATAGATGGTATATGACGCCTAAAAAGATTGCTAATATGAATGATAATATGTCAAATAAGTGTTGGAAATGTAACTTTAAAAAAGAACCAGAAATACTTATTTTGGGTCTTAAAATGGAGGAAGTGAATGTAAATAATAGAACATTGTTATGGTATTTGATTACAATGGCAAGATTGACTTATGCTCAGTACTGAAAACAAGACCGAGTACCTGAGGTTTGGGAATGGATTAGAAAAATGCTTTTTATGGCAGAAATGGACAAATTGACAAGGAAACTTAACAACAAAGAAGATGAAGAGTTTTTTGCAACTGGATGGACTTTAAAGAGTATCTAGAGAAATATTGGGATGTTAAGAACAACTTATTGTGCTTTAATAATTATTAAGAATAGAATGTGTAAAGAGTTGAACAGAAGACGATGGTAGTTAAAGAAATGTTACCTATGAGATAGAATATAATGAAAAAGGTAGTTAAAATAATAATTACATATTAAACTTTGTTTTAGGAGGAAGGATTGGACAATAAAAGAAACTAGGTAGGGGTGGGATCACTGCGGGAAGCCTGGAGAATGGGAGGGAGGGAGGAAGGGGAAAGGGCTATAATAGAAATGAGGGAATGTTATAATATTGGACATGTTGTTATGACCCGACAATAAAATGTTTTTTTTAAAAAAAGAATTTTTAAAAAGTCTTCTCATATGGTATTTCTTTAATTACATGTTAATGATATTATTTTTGTACATTTTTCACCCAGCCTTAATGGAGTTGGAGTCCCACCCTATGCCATTTAATTACCTGACCCACCTTTCTGCAACCATGATGGAGAATTGATTTCACCTACTGTGTAGAAGCTCCTTCAAGGCAAAAGGACATGAAGCTCCACCCACACAGGGGGGAAAAAAACCCACTACCCAGTCACAGATACTGCACAGCTCCAAAGCTGTTTTGCAGTTCGTAATCTGAGATAGTGGCAGGGCAAGGACATCTGAAGATCAACTCACAAGTGTTTGAGGCTGTCAAACAAGGCTGTCACCTTGACATCCCTCTAATCTCTTCCAAAACTGGAGATGTTTCATGTTCCAAAGGCTGGAGATAAATTCCATTCCATTAACTAACAGTAGTTAAGGCCTTTAGTTAAATCCCTAATGATGACTCGATCAAGTTTATCAGGCAAAACTACAGTGACAGGCCTATTCATGCTAATCAACACAGCCAAATTCATAACACATAGACTTTTCCCAAATTGGTGGCTTGTTGGTGAGGTAGAGAAGGCCATTACCTCATACTACGAGTGAAAATCTTCACATAAAATAATTCAGGGAGAATAATGATGAGCAAAAACCTCAAATCATTCATACATAGACCCTGGATTTAAATATGTTTTTTTGTGTTCCCAGTTTAGACTGAATCCAGGGTCAACAGCTTAAAGCGATCAAGTCAAATAAAATTCTGAATTAGTAATTGCTACCAAGTAATGAATACTGAGCCAGTTTTAAACTGAGAACTCTGCTTGTTGGGGCTATTTGAAACCATGTGCATGTTCTGGCTAACTGCTTGGAAAGAACTATGAAGTGAATAGCCTAGTAATGCTGTAATGATGTTGAGTCACACACAACTCAGCAAATGCTGATTCATTGGGATAATCCAGGGTGTGTGTGGCAAGGGGGTTGCTCTTATTTCAGAAACCATCACAGAATACATACATCAATATTTTCTGTAGTTCCTTTCCCAGTGCAGCACCCAGATAATGCAAGTTCTTTTCAAGTGCCTCACAACCAAAGTTGTGGTTGAGTGGGGGGGGGGGGGAAATATTTTTCTGTGGCTTTGTACCCCTCACCTTTTATCATAAGCAGCTATATGTGCTGTGTTGCAGCACTGAAGGAAAAACATGCCAAGGAGCAAAATGAATAATCCCATATTGTATCTGTTTGACAATAGCACCAAGACTGCAGTCAAATACTTGAGGTTTGCCACAAACCAAACTGAAGCTTATTTATGCTAACAGATGGCACCCATGGAACAGCAGTGGCCTTAATTATATCTCACTTATTTAGCAATGCCTCATATTTATTTTAACAATTATACTCATAGAGTGGCTTTTGACATACACTGAGCCATGGCCTGTGTGGGTAGCTTTGTTTTGTACTGTTCTGTGTAACATAATATGCAAAATGTTGGTATGGATGAGATTTGGAAAGGAACATGCTTTCTGCACAAATGAATGATACCAAAATTGCTATCTCAAGTGTAGAAACTATTCAGTGCCCCAGAAGACTGAAAGTTTTTCTTGGGCCCTTTCTGCATGCACAGCTTACTTCTGATTTTCACTAAAGTCGAATTGGTTGGGGTTTACTTTGAAAGCTGTGCCTGCACTCAGCACCTTTTTTTCTCTCTCTGGTTTTCTATTGGGAATTGAGAAACATATATTCTGCATACCAATGAGAAAACTCGGATAGTGTTGTGGGGTTGGTCTCTCCTGATTGGTCAGTTTCTCATTGGGCGTGTCTTTTGAAATAGGAGATTCTTCAGGATGAAGTTATTGTGGAATCACCATTAGTCCCCCCCCCCTTTATTGGTAATCAAGGAGTTTAATGCTAATCCAGGATGGCTGGAGAAAAAATCCATTGGCAGGGAATGCTTTAAAAGTTTAGTGAGAGGAGATGCCAACCACTTGGCCAGAAAGACAGTGGGGAGGCTGCTGTGCAGCAGCTTGGTAGAGGAATTTCACAAGGGGGGGGAGGTGGAAACATCAGTGCTTTAGCAGCCTGAGACACAGGCCTCCCAGCGTTATTTGGAAATGAGACACAGGCAAAGGGAGAAAACCAGATGTTGAGATGGACCAGACCTTTTTTAAAAAAAAGCAGACTGCTGCTGCCTCAGAGCAGGTTTCACAGCATCATCCTTGCATTTGAAATGTCTGTGGTCAGAGTCAATGTAAAAGAAAACCATTTTCCCCCAAAATGAACTTGCCGAAATGGGGAGTCAAACCAACAACCTTGCAGTTAATAGCACTGCATCCTAATCAACGGAGCCAACTGGTCATTCCTGTAAACAAGTCAGACAAAGGCAATTCCTTTCCTAGTCTCCTGTTTCAAAAGACATGCCAGATACTCTTCCAAAACTGGAGATGTTTCATGTTCAGTCCATGAAGTTCCTGTGCAATAAAACAGCTTACACCATCTCAGGCTTATTCCCATGCTCATCTTCTAACATTGTATATGCTATTAAATGCCAACAATGCCCTCTGGTTCTCTACATAGGGCAAACAAGTCAACCCCTACACCAAAGGATAAATGGACACAAAGCTGACATCAAGAATCACAAAATTGAGAAATCTGTAGGAGAACACTTCAACCTTCCAGGTGGTGACAGGAACAGACCAGAAAGGGAAATTGCTGAATTAAAATTATTACAACACTCAGAACAAGAACCTCCCCAGGACTTAACAGGGATATTGGTTTCTTATCTCACTACATATGCTAAACTTATTCAGTCTTTACATATGTATTGTCACTAAGAAGGGCTATACATCCTCTTTATTTTAGTGTATTTCTGTTTTAGAACAGTATATTGGAATATTTCTCTGATCTGGAGACAGAGGAGACGTACACTGCACAACCATTCACCCCACCTCAAAGAAAAGGATACTATCAATTACCTCCATGCTTGAGAGGAGACAAACGTAGCATTATTATTTTTAGCATTCCACAATTGAGAAGGATACTTTTACACAGTCTCCTATTTTGACATATTTATTTGTTTTACTATGCTTTCCCGGTAATTAAATCCAAACAAATGGTGACTATATAAATGTAATTCATTATTTCTGTTTAGTTTCTGCATCTGTTAAAACATCCCCATGTTGTATGCTAATTCACTCTCTGGTTAAATGAATGAACTGTTACCTTCCTTTTCAATGTATCTGAGGAAGTGTGTGTGCACATGAAAGCTCATACCTTGAATAAAACTTTATTGGTCTTAACTGTGCTACTGAACTCAAACTTTTTTCTACTGCTTCAGATCAACACGGCTACCCACTTGGATCTATTATCAAAATAAGTTAATAAAAAGTTTTGGGGGGGCGTTACATAGTTTATGGGGGTGATGACAGGCTTTACACCTTGGCTTTAGGCCATTTAATTGCATTTTATAATGGATTTCAATCATAGTAAGAAAAGTGGGATCCAATGTATATAAATAAGCCATTCTGTATCATGATTGTTATTGCTGAAGTAAGAAATTAAGTAATCGCTATAGTACATAATTTATATTATTCCATATCCTTTTTTAATCAAGTTCAGGAGTGTTTTGTTTCCAATTTATGGTACAATCCAAAACAGAGTTGCATGCTTCTCCATTGAAATAAATTATTTTAGAAGGGAGTAAGTCTGCTGAATACTGCCCTAATCCTTTTGATAGGGATATTAATTCTTTGTTGAATGTTTCTGTGGTGAAAGTGTATAACACAGAGACATATCTGGAATATGATGCAGAAAAAAACCCATGAAAAACCAAGCCACCGTCTGATGGTATTAATTAGATTTGTGCAAAAAGGTAAATGTATTGAATGAAGAACAACTTGAATAGGGTTAATGACACAATGCCATCAGGAACTTTGAATGTTGTAGCTTTTATGAAGCTGGTTTGCAATCTCCAGCCTATTTAAACTGTCAATCTGCATATGAACCCATGAGAAAAAATATAATTTAAATATTTCTGACTTTCAAGCATTTAGCAACTGCAACTCTTTCTGCATCGATTAATGTGTTCCAATAAAAAGTGTTAAACATTTCATTATGGTTTGTTTGAACACAGCATTTTACAAGAAGAGCAGTTCGTCATATTGCTGGAACAAGTACAATACAGCACCTTTAAAATTATGCACAAATAATAGATGGGTTACAGTACTACTTTTTCAGCAGCGTTAATAAAATCTCTCAAGCATGCCGAGAGTCCGTGGCCAGGAAGATTCTCTGGAGGTCTTTTATAGGATACTCATCTTTGTTATGAAATTCCTCAATGCCTTTTTGCTGTCTCCCTAATGAGCAGTTAAATAGGGTCTCCTGAGAATGCCTGAGTCAGAGCCAATGTGAAAACTGCTGAGGAAACATCCTCCCTTACTGGAAATGATTCCCATCAAACTGCCTTGTACCATGTTTAGACTAACGGATCAGTAACGCTAAACAGAGGGAGCTAAGTTCACAGTGTTTAAGAAGTGGCTGTGTGTGAAAAGAGATTGTCTTTGTCTGGCCCGGTTACTTTAGGGCATCTTGTCCAAGAGGTTTGTTGTGCTAAAACAAATTACTTTGAGCTGTTGCCAACCAGCCTTGTAAAAGAGTGAAGCTAGAGATTCAAAAGTGACCACTTCCTCTGCACATCTACTGCCTGTTGACCTTTACAGTATGTTTGCATTTGCACCTCATCTAGGATCAGCCTAGAACAGTTTCTTAGCAGTACAATATTTGTGCCAGATTCAGACAGCAAGAACAGACAGAGTCATGCTGCCCTCTCTGCTATGAAATCCCTTCTCACTGGTAACAAACTAAAGTCTGAGCCTAATCATTTTATAAGTATATAAAGATCTACCTAACTTTCAAGGCTTAGCCAGCAGAAGGCTTGAGTTTTTCATTGTATTTTTGGTCAGATTTACTTTTGTTCTAATGAGAATTTTCAAGGGTCTTTCTCCTTTGAGATGGGATGGGAAATAGATTTAATCAAACACATATTTCCAATGTAACTAGTCTAGCCATTCAGAATGAGACATTAAGGTATGCTGTTTTTAAATTTAAATTTAAATATTTATAACCTTTACTTTCTGTGAAAATATGTGCAAGTCAGCTCCCAACATGTTTATTAAAATAACAACAAAATAATATACATATAGTTCACACCAAAACAACAACAACTGGTGGTAAAGCATAGAGAGAAAAATATAAAACAGATCATAAAAGCAGTTGCTACAAAAGTGGATATTCTGAAGAGATAGTGGTGCTTTCCACAGGGGGACACACATGTGTGATTTCCCTGCTGTTGTGGTGGTTGCCAATATAGAATAGCAAAGGGGTTTCCACACGGCAGGTTTCCCCACATTTTCCCACCCCAATCCCTCAGCAACAGCTTTCTACCTCTACCCCAGGCCACTGTGGCCTTTTCAATTTTTAATCAGCAATTGAACACATTTATATTGAATACTGATATCATGTTATAACAATTGAATAGCAATTGACTATTGATTTAATGTCATAACAATTTGTGTAACAGGTTATCTCACCTTCTGTTGCAGAAATATGTAATCGGTTCCCCTTATATCTCTGCTGGAATTACTTCGTTTTTTGAGGAAAGATGAAAATACAGGGAACCCGTTACATATTTTGTTATAATGTTATATCAATATAACAATATTCAACAGCTGATTTGGGGGGCGTTGTTTTGCATTTTTCATGTGTGTGTGTGAGAGAGAGAGAGTGCGTGTGCACCTGGAAGTCATGGCAACCTCTGGTAATTGTGTGTGTGCACCTGGAGGTCATGGCAACCTCTGGTGACTGATCCCTACTAGGGGGCTGGAGAATATTCAGAGAGGCGGCTGAATAAGGCCTGCTCTCGTCTCCCAACTGCTGATATTCCAAGGAGGTCTCCCATCCAAGTACTTGCCAGGGTCGGCTCTGCTTAGCTTCCGAGATCTGCCGAGATTGGGCTTGCCTGGGCTATCCAGGTCAGGGCAACATCTGGATTTTTTAAAAGGCCTTCAGTGGTGGTGGGGGAGCAAATGACCACTGTGGGGACAGTGTCAGTGAAAATGGCAGCCATGTGGACAGGAATATCCCAGTTTTCCAAACCACATGACAACTATCCTAGTTTTACTGAGATCTTTCCCAAAACTTTGCATCAAAGCAGGTCTGAGACAGATTGGGGAAAAATGGGGAAACCACAGGAGGTATGGGAAATTACCAAAATGCTGTGGGGAAGCACTGAAAAATGTTTTCCAACAGTATTGAACCAGGGGCAGATGACCTGTGTGGAAATGGTCACTATAAAAGCATGAAGAAGGCAAGAGAACTAAAATATACAACAGCCAGTTGTGAGATGGGTGTGGTCCTCAAGGAGCTAGGTATCAGCTTCATGCCTCTCCCAACCTCATCAGATGTACACAGCTAGCCCAGAAAGAGGACATTGCCAGCATTATCAGGACATAAAACAACCTGAAGATCAGCCAGGCTATAAAGGTAAGCTAAGATAGCTGTTGGGAGGGAAGGTGGCATGGTATATCCTGATCTCATCAGATCTCAGAAGTTAATCAGGGTTGGTATTTGGATGAGAGACTTCCAAGGAAGTGTTGGAGGGAGTGGTTCAGCATGCCTGGACATTGGGGGGGGTGTGTGTGCTACATCACTCTAAGTATGTATAGGTGTTAGTCTCCTTGAATAGAATGCCTCTCTTTGTCTTAGCCCAGGAGCTGCTCTCTGACTCCCCCTCTGTTCCCTCTCTCTCTGCACATGTCTCTGCAGGTCTCTCCTGTGGATACAATGTCCTCATGCTCCCACACACATGATGCCAGACAAGCCGGCCCTTTGTAAAAGGGAAAGTACTTTAGATTAGGCTTCTTTCTCTTCTTTTGACTGCAACCTGAACATGAACTGTATCTATTTGAATAAATAGAAGCAGGGGTAGAAGCAGGGGTCAATTTGCAGGGAAAAGATGCAGGAGCTCATTAGTATAACTCATTAGCATAGCTTATTTGCATATGCTACACCCCCTGACATCTCCCTTCCCGCCAAGCAGGACAAAGGATAAGGGGGGGGGGAAGGATCTCAGGTGCTTCTACCTGACAGAGGGGCCTGCGCGCCAGCTCCTCTACCAGGAAGAAGCACCTGAGTTCTATTCCTTTCCCCCTTTCCCTTCCCTTCCCTTTGCCTCTACGTGAGACGAAGGAAGGGGGGAAGGATCTCAGGTGCTTCTGCCTGACAGAAGCGGGCCAGGGAAGGCAGGGGGGCTCTCTCCAGGCCTCCCCTGGCCCACCCGCTTTGGCAAGTAGGTCAGGGAAGGCATGGGGAGGCATTTAAATGCCTCCCTGTTCCTTGCAGGGCCTTCCCTGGCTCGCCCGCCTTGGCAGGCAGGCCAGGGAAGGTCAGGGGAGGCACAGGAATGCATTTAAATGACTCCCTGCTTCTTGCAGGGCCTTCCCTGGCTCACCCACTTTTGTGAGCAGGCCAGGAAAGGCTGGGGGAACTCTTTGCAGGCTCCCACCTACCCCATCTAAAACAAGCCCCCACCCCCTACACCCCCACTAGTTTGGTGTAGCGGTTAAGTGCATGGACTCTAATCTGGGAATAATGCCGCTATATAAATCAATGGTGCGACCTCATTTGGAATACTGTGTGCAGTTCTGGTCACCACACCTTAAAAAGGATATTATAGCTTTGGAAAAAGTGCAGAAAAGGGCAACTGGAATGATAAAAGGGTTGGAACACTTTCCCTATGAGGAAAGGTTAATGCGCTTAGGGCTCTTTAGCTTGGAGAAACGATGACTGAGGGGTGACATGATTGAGGTTTATAAGATAATGCATGGGATAGAGCAGGTTGAGAAAGAGGTACTTTTCTCCTTTTCTCACAATACAAGAACTCGTGGGCACTCCATGAAATTGCTGAGCAGTCGGGTTAGAACGGATAAAAGGAAGTACTTCTTCACCCAAAGAGTGATTAACACATGGAATTCACTGCCACAGGAGGTGGTGGCGGCTACAAGCATGGACGGTTTCAAAAGGGAATTAGATAAGCATATGAAGCAGAGGTCCATCAGTGGCTATTAGCCACAAGGTATAGATAGGGTCTCTGGGGCAAGTGATGCTCTGTCTTCTTGGTGCTTGGGGGGGTCAACAGCGGGAGGGCTTCTAATGTCCTGGCCCCACTGGTGGCCCTCCTGATGGCACCTGGTATTTCTGGCCACTGTGTGACACAGAGTGTTGGACTGGATGGGCCTTTGGCCTGATCCAACATTGGCGTCTCTTATGTTCTTAAGACAGATAAGTATCACCCATCATCAACCTTACCTGCTAATGCAAAAGTGCTTATTTTACTACTGTATTTTTAAGAAACTTGATTGAATGTGTGCGTGCGTCAGTATTGTTTGTATGTGATATATTTTCTTAAGTAAAATACATTTATTTTAACCACACCAGCATCGACTCCTTCTCTGGTGACCCCTGGTGGGAACAGGACCTTGGTAAACATTGGCAAGAACCCATCTAAATTGCCAATTGCTGTAAATAAAGCAATTCAGCTAACAGAAATCTTATCTAATGTGCAATACTCCCAAAGTTTGGTACGCCATTGTTGTATGCTATGGAGGGATTCTTTTTTCCGACATGAAGCTATAAAACCTTTGGCAACTGTCAGCATTGTCAGGATGAATTCTCTATGAGCTTTAGGAGTTGTTTTACTCTTCCACAGATTGAGAAGGACCACTTCTGGGGTTTTTGGGATATCATATCCTGTGTATTCTTTGATCTGTTCTAATATCTGGGTCCAAAACCGATGTGCTTTCATGCATTCCCACCAGCTAGGAATAAAGGTACCTCTCTCTCCACATAGCTTCCAACAATCTGGTGATGTAGATGAGGTGACATGTGAAAGTGTGACCTGGGGTAAGTACCACCTTGATACAACATTAAACTTTAGAAGTTGTATATTAAACCATCTAGAGGTGAAAATTGGTGAGCTCCAAATCTGAGCCCACTGTAGGTCTGACAATTCCTTTGGAAGGCCTAAGTGCCAGGCCTTTTGACAGAATAGCCTCTTAGAATTGTTTGATTCCATCAGAATCCTATAAATTTTAGAGGTAAGACCTTCAGAAGCAGTGCATTGCAGTTGCTAATTTTGCATTAAACTGAACATCATAAGAGTGTAAGAGCCTCGCTGGATCAGACCAATGCTTCATCTAGTCCAGCATCCTGTCTCACCCAATGGCTAACCTGTTCTTCTGGATGGCCAACAACAGGGCATAGAGGCTGAGGCCTTCCCCTGATGTTGCCTCCTGGCTCTGGGATTCAGAGGTTTCGTGCCTCTGAATGTGGAGGTTCCCCTCAGTCATCATGGCCAGTAAACATTGATAGACATATCAGATATTCAAAGTAATGGGAATGCAAAAGAATGCTTACTTGTCAAGACAGGCCTGAGACCATTTGCTGCTTGAGAGTCTGTACAGCAAAGGTGCTGAATTTGATCAAAGGCAAGAGAAAGCTGTTTTAATTTTTCAAACTAATGAAAATTGCCTTAAAGTTTCAAAGTGCTGTTGTCTTGGGGCCACTACAAAATTGTTTGCTTGTGAATATGCTTTCTTGCTATCTGCTCAATTTGTATATTGGAATATAATCAGATATTACAAAAACACTGTAACTGCCCAGATATTTCATCTCCAAAGGACACTGATCCAGTATGGTGATCATGACATTCCCATATTAAGATACACAAGAAATAATGTAATTAAATCATTTGATAGGCATAACAGATTCTCAACAGAACCAAGAAGTTAGATAATTCTAGAGTAAACTTGAATAACATAAAGACACATATTGTTGGATGAGTTTTAACATGAAATCTCAATACTAGCCTGTAGGACTCAGGAAAGAATATTTTCTCATAAGATTTTCTTTTCTCCTTGTAAGGCATTAGGAACCAGCTACAGACAGAGGAGGAGCTGCGGTGGCTCAAGTGGTTAAGACGCTGAACTGCAGGCTGTGGAAGGTCAGTAATTCAACAGTTCAAGACCCGAGTTGCCGCATGACGGAGTGAGCTCCCGTCTCTAGTTCCAGCTCCTACCTACCTAGAAATTTGAAAGCAAGAAATTGCAAGTAGATAAATAGGTACCACTTCGGTGGGAAGGTAACAGCGTTCCATGTACCTTGGTGTTTAGTCATGTTGGCCACATGACCACGGAAACGTCTTTGGACAGCACTGGCTCTTCGGCTTTGAAACAGAGATGAGCACCACAACCCTAGAGTTGGACTCAACTGGCTTTTGAGCAAGGGAACCTTTACCTTTTTTTACAGACAGAGGAGAAAGCAGAGCATATGTGCACTTAACAGCTAAGAATTTTGTTCTAGAAGAACTCAATGGGCAACATTTGCTTGTTTTCTTGAGATCTTTCCAACTGTAATATTGTGCATCAGACACTGCATGAAAAAGTATCTTTATTAGAACTGAGCTGAAGGGAGCAGTTTTCCAAACACTTTTGTCAGCATTGAAAGATGCCATCAAGACAACATTTAATGAACCCCTGAAAAATGAATTGTTCTCCTGTTTAGGGACGAGCCTGATCCAGAAAAATGTGGTTCGGTTTGGTTAGTGGTTCATTCCATGCCTCATTCGTGAACCACGGACTGTGAAGCAGTGGAATATCCCCTCCCTGCATGCTAGAGACACCAAACTTGCAGGAGGTCTCTGGTTGACTCTACCTACCCTCCTAGTTTGGTGAGAATTAGATTCAGGGGTCATTTCCTGCAGGAGCACACAGGAGTGGAGCTCCGGCAGTAAAGAGCCCAGGGGACGGGCACATGCAACAAACCCCACCCCCTGCTCCCAGCAGCCCTCAGTCACAGCAAGAAGCAGCCAGGTAAGTTGCAGAGCTCCCCCTGGCCCCCGGTCCAAAACAGTCCAGTGGAACCTTTAAGACCAAGTTTTATTCAGGTACAAGCTCCCCCTCCTCTGCGAGGACAGATTTACGCGTCCCCCCCAATAGCTAGCAATCCAAAACAGTCCAGTGGAGCCTGAGTGGTGGGTGTTGTCTTCTGACACATTTCCGGTGATGTCAGGGGGTGTGGCATATGCAAATAAGTTATGCTAATGCGTTATGCTACTGAGCTCCTGCCCCTCTTTTTCTACGAAATGACCCCTGATTAGATTTGTGGGGTCCAAGTTACAGCCCTCCATGTCATTACCCCAGAAAGCACTTTCCTGAGGGCACCTTCTTTGGGGGGCCGGACACTGTATATCTATTTTCATGGAGATCATAGGGCTGAAGAGGGAAGGAAAGAAGCAAGGAAATTCTGTTCTACTGGCAGAAAATTTAGTGTGGATCTAACTCAAATTTTACTTGTACTCACTAACTGGTTATGTAACACCAAGATGTCACTTACATGTTCCCTGATTTGAAGACATCATGTAGTAAAGGAGAAAGAAAAAGTGGGTGGGATGGGGTTGGATCCTACAGATCTATTCCATCAACTCTGCATGTTTTCTCCAGCACAAGAAGACTTCTGCCAGTGCCCGTGGGATCAAATTAGTACAACAAATCATGGTGCTGAAGAAGCATAGACCAAGTAAATGATACCAGTAAGCTGGTGTGAGAAACAGTGAACATTCTGAGAAATACCAGCTTGGGAGGAAAGGTTATGAGGGCTCCACAAACACTGTGCTTGTGTTTAGTTTACCTTTATTGTTTGTTTGTTGATGTGCATTGGAAACTAAAAAAAATATCCTGTAACACATATGAACAAAATGAGGTACTACAGCCTGTGAATCAACTATGTTAAAGCAAAGACAGAGAAGAACATTTGTAAATGACCTACACAGTTTCTTTCAGCATTTCTTAATTTCTTTCTAGAGGATAGCATGAGTCTTTCACACCTTCCTTAGAACCTGCTGTTCCGTAATTGCTTTTAACCTTTAAGTCTCTCAGGCTTACAAACATATTTGTTATAGTACTCATTAATATTTCATAAAGGCTTTTGAGGTTTCTGGTGTTACTGATATCCTTATATTTTCTTTTCTAAATTATTTACATATCCCAGATCCAGCAGTCTTAGGCACATTGCACTTGCAAAAGAGTTCTGAACAACCTGTCCCCTGATTGTAAGTTGATTCTAGGTCACATGGGGGGAAAATCAGAGGCTAGTCCCAGGCACTTCTGAAAGATTATGGTCCTCAGATTTACAAGCTATAGGTGTCATTACTATAACCAACAATATGACAAAGACACCCAGAGTGATCACATGTTCATGAGATCCATGAACTCAATTGGCTCAGACTCTGAAGATGTGTTTAAGATGGCTGGGTACACCATTTCTCCCATTTGGTGCTTTTGCAATTAGGAGCTCAGGAGAACTTGGACATTAGGCAGGAACTTCTAAACCTTCTGATTCTTATCCATAAAAACAGGTATTCTACTGATGACTGATTTCACTCATCCCATTCACTTGGGTGGTGTTTGAGAGCAGTCCAGTTTGCAGTAACAGATCCCAGGTAGCCACTTTGACCTCCCACAACAGCCAGTTTGGTGTAGTGGTTAAGTGCACAGACTCTAATCTGGGAGAACCGGGTTTGATTCTCCACTCCTCCACATGTAGCTGCTGGATGACCCGGGGCAAGCCATAGTTCTGTCAGAGCTGTCCTTGAAAGGGCAGTTCTTGAAAGACCTCTCTCAGCCCCACCTACCTCACAGGGTGTCTGTTGGGGGGAGGGGAAGGGAAATGAGTTTGTAAACTGCTCTGAGACTCTGAGTGAAGGGCAGGGTATAAATCCAATCTCTTCTTTTTCTTTTTAAGCAAGACAGAGTCCACTGGACTTAAGAACGTGTATGAATGTTGTCATAATTCAGTTTCATAGATTCTTGATGCTGAAAACTTATTCTTGTATATTTGGCCTCACCAATTCCTTTTGAATATGAAGGCATCCAGGGGTCTTGTTGTAGAAAAAGAGCTGCCGGAGCTCATTAGCATAACTCATTAGCATAACTTATTTGCATATGCCACGCCCCCTGACATCACCGGAAGTGACAGAAGGCCACACCCCCTGACATCACCGGAAGTGTGTCAGAAGGCCCGGCTACTTACCCTCCTGCTTCATCCTCATTCCCAAACGGAATGAGGATCGAAGCAGAGGGCGGGGTAAAGAAGGGGCGGGGCTTCACCACGTGACCGCCCCGCCCCCTAGAGGTTCTCTTCCGGAGCTCCGTACCTGAGAGCTCCCCCCCGACTAGAGCCCTGAAGGCATCTATATATCATTTCAACTGGCAATCTTACAGGGTGCCCATAAACAACTACACACTTCTAAACCTGTTTATCTCAATGGACTGAAAAGGGTGTAATTCTGTTTAGGATGGTACAGTAAGTGGTATGAGGTGTTGCTCAAAGATTTCTGTTTGCAAGTTTATGCATCCAACCTTTTCTAATACAGTCTTCAGTGTTTGCTATCCTTTCTCTAAATTAATGTTGAATGGCATGGTGCTGAAGTGATAAGTTTAATTCTACTGGAAATGAGGAAATGTTGGATATGATAACTAGCCCTTCTTTTTCCATGTGGGAGTACTGTTTTTCTGCAGAAACCAGAATATGATACAGATGGATCTCTGTGTATTATCTGGCATGGTATGTGATAAATACAGCACCAGTGTCAATGTTTCTTTTTAAAGACAGCATACTATGAAATGCTTTGAGGCAACAGAAAGGATCTGTGTAGATTTCAAGACAATGCAGTCTTAATCACTGTTAAAGTCCTGGAACACCATTCTTTTGGTAGAGCCCCACACACGTTATTGTGGCAGCTAGTCATGATGTTTCTTTTCTTTTGGAGTTCAGTCTGACTGATTATGCTTCTGTTCTGAGGACTGGTTTGTCCTGTTGTCCTATGAAAAGTACTGAGACTTACTAGCGATTTCAGCTCTCATACTTTATTTCGGCTTGGAACAAGACAAGAACTACCGGCTCGCAGGCCGGTTTATAAAGGCAAGCAACCCACACCCAAAACACCCCCCCACACAAGTTATAGGTTATTTACGATGGCTGAGAGTTCCATAGGCTCTCAGCCTGGAGCCTAGCCCTCCGATTGGAGCGGGCTAGGATCTGTTTGGCCCATTGTTCCTGAGAGCGAAGCTCAGCTGCTTCGCATGACTGCGTGGCGACCAAGCCGTGCATGCAGTCGGAGTTTGATACATTACACCCCTCCCCCCCTTGGTCCGAGAGACACCCACACACAAGGGAACCTTTACCTTTACTTTACCTATATGCACGCCCATCTGCCTGCATTTAAATAAAACCCACCCCTACAACTTGTCCCGTGGTTGAAGCGCACCACTAATGTGGATGCCCCCCGACAGGACAGCCACGCAGCGACCCCGGCACAGGGTGTGCAGTCTGGATGAAATACTCCGCTACACTTTAGGTAAAAGGTAAAGGTTTCCCTTGCTCGAAACCCAGTCGAATCTGACTCTAGGGATGCGGTACTCATCTCCATTTACAGGCCGAAGAGCCAGCGCTGACCAAAGACATTTCTGTGGTCATGTGGCCAGTATGACTAGACACCGAAGCACACGGAACGCTGTTACCTTCCCACCAAAGTGGTACCTATTTATCTATTTGCAATTTCTTGCTTTCGAACTGCTAGGTTGGCAGGAGCTGGGGCCAGAGACAGGAGCTCACTCCATCATGCAGCACTCGGGTCTCAAACGGCTCAACTACTGACCTTCCGGTCTGCAGTTGAATGTCTTAACCACTTGCGCCACCACAGCCCCTCCGCTACACTTTACACCGGTACAATTTGAGGTGCCACCGTAAGCTGCCAATGTGACCACAGCCAGGGTGAACTTTATCGAAGATATATCAGCTGATGTTATATGGCCAGACTCATAACTCATGTTCTTCATTTCATCAAGAAGAGTATGGTAAAGAAAGTGGTACCAGGCAACCTGACCCACTAGACACTCTGCCAATTTAGCCTATTACATCTCATCAATGGTGGGCAATTTGTTCTTAGGTTAATATAGTCATACAAAAGTAAAAGAAAGCTGTATCATACTGCTTCCATCCACCCAAATCTGCACTGTGTATAGGAAGAAGGCTATGGTGTACAGATCTGTATTTAGCCCTTTGCAATTTCTGCATATACAAAAATGGCTAGAGGATAATTCAGCGGAAACAGCCACTCTGCCTTCATAGAAATCCTTTTATGTCTAAAATCAGATGTAACTTGCCAAGCTGAATTGTGTGTCAGCATCGCACAGGACTTTTGACATCCCAGTGTACCTCACATTTGAGATTTTTGCTCATTGAATTGCCTTCTTCTGGCCTCCTGCTCAGAAGGGTTCACTTTATCCAGGGCTGGGGCCATGGTCATGGTTGTTACTTCGTGAAAGAGCCTCTGCTTTACATGCAGGAAGTCCTAGGTTCAACCCCCAGCATCTCAGGTTAAAGCGCAGGTGATGTGACACATCTCTACATAAGACCCCCAGAGAACTGCCAGTAGACAAAGCTCACTTGGCAGCATCCACAACTGATTGAATATTGTGCTGTTATTGAACTATAGCAATCATTCACAACTGGAAGGCCTCATCTGCACAGAAAAACTCACGTGAGAATTACTGCTGTATTGCACAATGTGTGGATGCAACCCTTGATAGACCAGTGGTCTGATGCAGTATAAAGTACCTTAATGTGTGTGTTTCATGTGAGCTTTTAACATTATCTCCCATTCTTAAGAAACAGTTTTTTAAACACATATCTCTGCATGCTGTTCTGAATCAAGAAATTGTGACAGCAACCATTGCAGAACTAAAAGGAAGGGTTGCTGTTACCTGTGTTTGGTTATTTAGGTGCTTCCTTTTCTACACTTACACCTTACTGCTCTTTGCTTACTCTGAGTAGATGGAACACAGGTCCTTTCCCATTTCTTTGCATCAGGAGCCACAGTGGCATTCTGTGGGGTTCATACCTAACAATCAAGAACTCAAAGTGTAGCTTCTATTTAATTAGACTTCAGGAAATTATATTTTCCATTTGTAGGTAAGTTCTTTGAAATGACCATGCATGTTATGTATCGGAGCAGTTCTCCAATTAGGAAAAATTATGCCCTGAGGTCTTAAATCAAGCATTGTCTGGCATTGTGCCTCTTGCTAATAAACTGCAAATGAAAATCATTTTGTGTGCATGGTTCAAATATTTTCCAAGAGTTACTTTTACTGGAAGATTTAAGTAATGTTCCTCATTTCATATTCCCAAAATTGATGCTTCCCATGACCTTGCCACATAATTGTTTTGTGTCTATTTTTATTAAGCCATTTCATACACCATTATATTGCAGTCGTTTTTAATGTTGCTAGTGTGGTAGTTAGGCGGCTCTGCTGTCTTTTGTAGGAAAGTGAAGAGGATTCTTCGAAGATCACACCTCACTATCCAAAATTTCCACTCTGCTGTTCCAATAATTTGGTGCAGAACTATCAGCGAAGGTACAGAGTTCCACTAATCATAATCAAGGAGACTTATGACAGAACCATTAAGATGAGCAAATCATCACATGCTACTGTACTTAGGCATCCTTGTTATATTGGTATTAGAAATAAATGGTGTACTTTAATGGCCAACATATTAAAATTTCATGGACTTTCCATGTCTCTCTGCTTTCTTTGCCACATTTGCATTCAGTGCAGAGAATTTTTTATTTCATCTCCTTTTCTTCTTGAGTACTTGACATTAATTTAAGTGGGCCTTATCATCCATACCATATTTGTTATAAGAATCTATCTATCTATCTATCTATCTATCTATCTATCTTCACCATGCTGGTTTTTTTACTAAAAATATTTTACTAAAAGTGGAGACTACCAGAGCCATATGTTCTAAACCCAAGGTCCAATCTAGCAGTATTAGGCACTTACATGGTACCCATTATTAAGGCACCCAAATGCTTCCCCTTTCCCTGTTGAATGCCTTTTGCTTCCTTGCAACCTTTCAATCTATTTTTTACAGACAGAAAACTAAAGTATAGCTAACGTAAGTGCCTTCTGCAAACCAAAGAGAAAGTTTGTTAGAAAAGCAGAAAACTGTCTCCATTATGAATTGTCTATTCAACAAGACAAGCTTGTTCGTTTAAAGATAAATTATTGGTTTAAAGATAAATTATGGCAAGGGACTGATGATTCCGCACTGTGCTTGTCTTGTTCACTGCCACCCTGCTTACAGCAGTTCCTGCCATTCATCCTGATTGTGGGGGGTTACTTGGTTGCAGGTATTTCAAAGTTGAATTCAAGAAAGCCTATTAAACAGGGATAGGGTGTACAGCAATCAAATTAAGCAGGTGTGTAAGTTGTGCTACTTGGTTTTTGTTTTTGAGATGTAATTACTTAATTTCTGAAAGCCCACATATGGAATTAAAATAAATAAACTGAGTAACTGTGGGGATTTAAAACACAAAAGGATTTGACAGCTACATTCTACTGTATGCATCTCTGTTGGAGTAGATTTTGCACCATGCCCTGAAGAGCAGAAGACCAGGGGAATGTGTTTGAAAAAGAAAGGTCTTTTGTAAAATGTTCTTTCTGGATTGCAGATTATCATTATGGGATCTTTAGCAAACAAGTACGGGAGGAGATGACACCATAGTATTCACTGGTGAATTGTTAATCATTGTTCCACCTATATGTAAATGTATTACATTAACCTGCAGAAGGAAGCAAACTGTAAACCAGAGCAGTTCAGTCTGTGGAACCCACAGATTCTAGAGGCCATGTTATTCAGTACCTTGGCCACATTCTGGAGCAAGTTAAAGTTTCCATCAAAGGTCAGTAAACAGTTGCAAAAAGATGATATTGAACTAGGGAACAAAAGAGCAAAATGGCCACCAGATTAGACAGCAATTTTTTAAAAAAGATTAGACAAATTCACATCAACAGCTAATTAGCACCTTGAAAGTGTCACTAAAGCAACACTTTCTGAAAGTGCCACCTTGAAAAATCCATTACCTGAGGTGGGTCCCATCTTGTGGAACAGCCTGCTGAAAAGGTCAGGAAGGGTTCTACACTTCTGTCACTCTGCACAACATGCAAAACAGAAATGTTAAGGAGGGCATTTTTAAATAAGGGATTAGAACTGAATTAGAATGGAACAAGAAGGGTGACCCGCAATACTCACGGGGGGGGAGAAGGAAGCAGCTGCAGGTGAGCTTCTCCCCTGCCCCGCCCATCCCTGGCACCACAGCAAGGCCCGCGCCCCTCCAAGCCTTCTCCCTCCTCCCCCCCCCAGCACCAGCGGCGAGGCCTGAACTCGGCCTGCCAAGCTTTCTCCCTCCCCCCTCCCCTAATGGCGGCAAGGCTTGGCCGGTCCGCCAAACTTTCTCCCTTCCTTCCCCCCCCCCTGGCGGCAGTGAGGGCTGAGCGGCTTACAGCCGCCAGATGGCCAAGCCTTCTCCCGCCCCCTCTCCCTCCCTAGCAGCGGCTGTACTTTTGGGGGGATTTAAATATTTAAATATCCCCCGCATATTTTTTCCAAGTTTTCAGATTTTTCTGCACATCTGGGTATTGCCTCAAATGTGCAGGAAAATCTCCCTGCCCCCCAAGTGCCCCCGATGTACGGATTTAGATATCCGCACTCCGGGGGCAACTTGGCTATTAGATATATAGATGTTCAGGAGGGCACCTTTATAATGGAACAGGATGCAACAATTTGTAGGAATCCTCTTGCTTTTACTGCATGTCTTTTACCTTTGTAATCCCACTATTTGCATTATTTATACCTTACCTTAGAAAGTTTATTGTTTGCATTGTTTTCTAATTTTGTAATCCTTGTTGTACTGCATTGTTCATTGAATGCCTTAAGGTGTCCAATTGCATTGCTTTATATTCTGTAATCTGCCTTGAGTCTCAGTGAAAAAGGTGGGCTATATACAAACATGCAAAATGAATAAATATTAACCATTCTAGCTAAATGAGACCTCCACGGCCAAAGGTAATATACTTTGAAAATAAATACTAAATGGATTATCATCATTTTGATGTTCTTCTTGGGAACCTCTAGAGTTATCAAGGCCGCTAGAATGCTGGAATAGCTGGATCTCAGTCTGATTGTGTAATCAAACCAGTAACCATTATGTTCATATATCCTGTAGGAAGGGAAATTCTTAATTCCTTTAGTCTTTAACCTGTAGCTTTATGTTTTCATGTCAGTTGTTTATATTGCTGAATCTGAGGTTTTGTCCTTTGAAGTCATGGCGTTTTCTGCAAACAAAAGAATGTGGCAATTTTATCTAGTTCCCCACCACCACGACGGCATCTTCTGACTCTTTGGGGGCAGAGTCGTGGGGACTCAGCAGACTGCTGTGGGAGAAGGGAGCTGGGAAATGTCTGCTTCTGATTTGGATTTGTGCTGCTTTGGCTCTAGGCCAGTATAACTGTGCAGGATTTGCCCACTAATAGAACGCGGTGGTAGTTGAGGCCAAGATGCTGGCCCAGGCTCATTAACATCTTCTTTGCAAGCAGTTATACTAACCTGAAGTTCTGAATCCAGTCAAAAGAGGTTCATGTTTGAAATCTAGTGAAGCTGTGAAATTCATTATGTATGCTTGCTGTGTATTAATAGTAAACCATAGCCCTAATTTCATTAGCATCTTCATTATCCTGTATTAATTATTTTAGTTATCCCATTGAGAACTAATATCAGAACCTGACAACACCAATTCCCTGAATGCATCTTGTGGTTGCTGAATGTGGTTGCTGCTCAGCTAGTTGCTGCTTCTGACAGTTGTAAAGCAATGCTACCTCATTTGTCCCAGAGCAGAAACAGCTAAATACCTTTAAAAAAAGCCTTTCAGAGTGGACCAATTTTTAAAAAGAAATTAAAAACAACAGAATTGTTCTGATATTGAAGGGCCAAAGATATGTAGTCTTTGAATCCAAAGATTTGTAGTTTAGTTTTAAAAAGCAGTCACATGGCAATGATATGGATCATGGCCATGCTACTGGAGAAGAGGGGTTTAACTTTCTTCAGATTATTTCCCCAATTGTAAATGCCTCTCAGTGCGTGGACTCTAATCTGGGAGAACCGGGTTTGATTCCCCTCTCCTCCACTTGCACCTGGCTGGATGACCTTGGGCAAGCCATAACTCTGGCACAGCTGTTCTTGGAAAAGAGCAGTTTCTGTCAAGAGTTCTCTCAGCCCCACCTACCTCACAGGGTGTCTGTTGTGGGGAGGGGAAGGGAAAGGAGTTTGTAAACCGCTCTGAGACACCTTTGGGTAGTGAAGGGCGGGGTATAAATCCAATCTCTTCTTCTTCTTCTTTAAGAAGATAGATACCTTATCGCGTGCCTTTTCTCCATAGCAGGGGTTTTTAGCAGTCACTGGGGACTGCCAATAGCATGAGGCAAAACCCTTCATAGCCCCAGTCCATTTATCATAATACTATATGCAGCAACTCTAGTCATCCCAGCAATGGTTTCTTATTGCACAAGGATACAGACAGTAAGGTTGCTAACTCTGGGTTGGGAAATTCCTGAATATTTTGGGGGTGGAGCCTATAGAGGAAGGGGTTTGGGAAGGAGCAGGACATCTGTGGGGTATAATTCCATAAAGTTCACCCTCCAAAGCAGCCACTTTCTCCAGGAGAACTGATGGTTTTGGACCACCTGATGGTGAAATACTCCTCCAGTTCATGTGTTTCACTCTTTGCTGCCTTTTGGATCTGAAATCTGCCTTTGACTCAGTCTCAAAGGATATTCTCTGAAACAAACTAAGGGCCTCTAGCATCGATAGATGTGTTTTGTTTCTTATTAAGGCACTTGACAACCAAAAGTTTGTGAGGGTGAGGTGTACTCCACAAAGACATCTCACAGAGCCTATTAGAACTAACAGGGGGGTCAAACAAGGTTTCCTTCTTACACCCCTTCTTTTTAATTTTTATATTAATGACCTGGGAACATTTATCAACAAACCTGAGCAACATGCCCCAAGTCTTGGCAGCAGATATATAGGGGTCCTTCTATATGCAGATAATGCTGTTTTATTTTCAAGGACCCCAGTAGGCCTCAGGAGAATCATGAGTTCCTCTACCCAGTACTGCTGTGAGAACAAATTATAAGTTAATTTCTCAAAAATGAAAGTAACGGTTTTTACGAAAAATAAAACTCCAAAAATACATCGCTGGCTTCTTGATGCCAGTCCTATAGAACAAGTCTTGATTTAAATATTTAGGGGTCTTCTTCCAGGCCAATGGTTCGAGACCAGTTAATATAAATTCTGTTGTTTCTGATGCTAAAATGACCTCAGAGGCAATTCAAAAATTTTATTGGCACAAGGGGGCAAAAGTGTGCTAGCAGCTTTAAGAGTGCTTAAGGCCGAATCTCTGGCCCGGCTTACCTATGGAGCCCCAATTAACATTACTTCAAACATCAGGAAATTGGACACGGTTCAATCTAAATTTTTGAGAACAATTCTACAAGTGCCTAATGGTGTCCCTAATGCTCGTATGCATCTGGAATCGGATATGATAATGATGGAGGCAAGGCTATGGTTAGTGGTGATTCTATATTGGTTAAAATTAGTATTCTTTCCAAGGGGATTGCCAAGTTTAATACTTCTAGATTCCTCTGCTCCTCCATGGATAAGGGCATTGGAAAAGAAATTCTTTTTATGGGTTTTCTAAGCAATTTTTGTGCTCTCTGAGTTATGATAAGACCAAGGCCAAGGAACTTGAGGGAAGAGACAAGATCACCTCCTTTATTTATACATCTGAAAATGGCACACAAGAGGCTTTTGAAAGTTCAAAAATAAACAAAGTATTTTTTTTCAACTTAAAGGGGAAAAGATTAGGTGAAATCAGGGGTAAAATGTCTGAGGTGAATCAATAATAACACTGAGGAAACTTAGTGATTTCACAAACTCCAGTTCATATGTTTCCAGCAAGTAAGAGTTTTAAGCTTTCTCACAAGGTCTTTGAATCTTTGAGTTGAGAGGCTTTACTTTCAGTTTCTGCTCAAATACTCCAGTACATATTCTTGAGTTTAACTGATTATTCTGATATCAGTACACGGAAGCATTCCAGCAATTGAGTCAATAACAAAACTATGCTTTAAGCTTTTTGACTGGTGCTCATTTAGGAAATTTGCTGTTAATTATTCTGATATCGCATTGATCACTGTATAATTGGAATACCATTATAGAAGAAATACAGAGACACGATCATATGATGTAATATACTCCTGAAGAAGCAGCTGAACAAAACGAAGTGTTAATCTGGAGTCTTTGTTGGTGTTATATAGAGTAGTTGTATCTCACTTTCCTGTTGAATTGTGGTGTTATATAGAGTAGTTGTATCCAGTCCAACACTCTGTCACACAGGGCCAAAAATACCAGGCCTGAACCAATGTGGCAATGGCATAGCTGCAAAGTCCATAGTCATTAGGTTGACCTAAATTCAACTGTATCTGAGCTAGAAGCAGCCTCTTGGAAGCTTTAAACCAAGATCTGAAGGAAACAGGTACACACCCCACTATATAACATGATTAACTAGAAAACTGGAGTTTCCGGTGTATTGGTAAGAGTACTCCAGGAGGTTCTCTATCCCAAGCCCTATTCAGATCAGAAGGAACTATAAATGAGCTCTTGTGCATCTCCTGTGCATTTGCACAGAAGAATATTCCCCATGGATTGTGCCCCATTTCCTCACAGAGAAACCATAAAAGTTTTTGAATCACATTTATTTATTAATTGATTGATTTTATTCAGTTTATATCCTGCCCTACCCCGCAAGCAGGCTCCAAGCAGCTCACAACATAAGACAAAACAATAAATAGTAGTTCATAAAAACATCAAACAATTTCATCTAGATAAATCATTAAAAATAATCCCTGATAGCAGTTTACCAGTTTCTAACTACAGCGGCTGTTGCAACAATGTCAGGGAGGACACATTTCTCTCAGGAAAATCAGAAGCAGCTCGTGCTGGCACCAGTTGGTGTAGGCAGTGTTCTAAGGCAGATGAGGCAGATTGATCAAGTTGAGCAGGGAAGGCTGCTGTCATTTGGACATCCCCCACCTCAGCCAAAATCCTGGTGGAACAGTTCCATTTTATAGGCTCTGTGGAAAATAAATCCCACAGGGCCCTGATCTCAATCAGGAGCATATTCCACCTGGCCTTGATTGAGGCAAGGTGGATGTCCTTCAGAGCGGGGACTGTTAAATGGTGCTGCTCAGATGAGCGCAAAGCTCTTCTGGGCACATATGGGGAGAGACAGTCCTGTAGGTATGCTAGTCCCTGGCCACATAAGTCCTTAAAGGTTAGTACCATAACTTTGAATCTGATCTAGTACTCAACTGGCAACCAATGCAGCCAGCACAGCACTGGCTGAATGTGCATCTGCATAGATGTCCCAGTCAGCAGGTGCGCTGCTACACTTTGTACCAGCTGAAGCTTCTGGGTCAGACCCAAGGGTAGGTCCATTTAGTCTGGAAATGATCATTGCATGGATCACTGTCACAAGGTCACAGGGGGAGAGATAAGGAACCAGCTGCCTGACTAGAGAAAGTACTAATTTATACATTAACATATACATTGTCTTTCCTTTTTTAAAGCTTTTTGTTGTTGGAATATTATCACAGTTTTATTCAGGGCTGCTGTATGTTTTCTACGTGGTGCCTTATGAAATGCAGTGACAGGACTATATTTAATTTGTCTTAAATGAAACTGGTTTAAACTTTAAAAGGTGAAGAACAGTAACACTGTGTGCCCTGGATGCATGATTAAGTACTGCAGTTGTTAAACTCAAAGGCATGACCATCAATCAACTATACATCAAACAGAACCTATAAAACACTGCACACTATTATTTGTGTATTGCTGAATGCCAGAAAAAATAGGTTCACCTTTGGGCATTTTTAAAGGTAAGGAGCTTTAAGGTGTGAAAGCAAACTGTCAGAAGTCTCATTAAAGCATTATTTACTACCTGGAAATGAATTTACATTGATCTTTTCAAACTATTGCTAACCACAAATGCATTAAAACTAAACAGTCTTCATTTACTGAGAAATAAATGTGTCAGCACAACTTTGACTTTTGTCCAATGCTTTTCCGGTATTTAATTCACTGGAGCTCAGTGTTAAGCAGTTTATTGCTTGTTGTGCTAAAACATGTTAATTTAATAGAGAATATCCTCCATTGATGATCAAAATTGTTGTTTTAGGAATGCATGCAAAGTTTATGGTCTACCTGACTATTCCAGCAGTGTGTGAGCTTGATCAGTATAATTCTTTCCTGGTATTAAGTACTTAAAACAGTTACAACAGATGACGGTTGAAATGAATAGAGAGGAATTTAGTTATTTATGTTGATCTAGATTATGATAAGAAGCATGGGGGTGCTGCAATGTCAATATGCACTCACTACCATTTCAATCAATAGTCCAATGTTTACATTTTTAAAAGTTGGTTAATGCTTTCAATGCATAATCTAATGAATAAATAATTGTGTTCGTTTTGTTATTTTCATGTTGTGCATTTAAAATGCTACATCAGGTTTACATTGATGAGACCAATTATCTTGACCTTACTGACATCATAGATCAACCACACCTGTGCAACTGGCTGAAGTTAATGGTACTTTTTTGCACTAAAAGCTTTACTCTTTGGCTTGGGCATCTTCCACTATGCATCATGAGTAAGGGAAGGATCTCCATATTGTGTCATTCAGAGTGGCCATTAGGCATCTTAACTGGAGACGACTGACTAGGGTTGCCAACTCTAGGTTGGGAAATTCCTGGAAGTTTGGGTTAAAGCCTGGGACGGGTGATGGTTGGGAGGGGAGGAAGCTTAGCAGTTACGTGGTGCCATAGAGGCCACTCCCCTAAGATGCCATTTTCTCCAAGGGAGATTTAAGTAGTCTGGAGATCATTTGTAATTCTGGGGAAACTCGAGGTCACACCTGGAGGTTGGTAGCCCTATCAGATTGACTTAGTTTAGCTTTAGGCTGTTTCATCTACAGATCTACTTGAATTTTATTTCTACAGAGAATTGTTTGTGCTCTTTTCTATTCCACATCTTTCTGTGTTCCCACTTGCTTCCCCCCATTGCTACTAGTACTTTACCTGCTCTAGCTCATTTCTACCAAATGGTATTTGGTATCTTCGTGAATAATTTTTGTACAATGAATACCAAGTCAGTAAATTCTAATTGTCCATTGAAGATTCACCTCTAACGTACAGGAGACTTGTGAATGTGTCACCAAACTGACATGTCAGATCATGATGTTAACTGGCAAAAACAAAGTTCTACTGAAGGATTCCTTTAATATAACACTTGTGCAACTAAGGCTTCAATGGACCAGAGCACCACTCTTGAAATCAGAGTAGGATGCCTTATTTAAAAAATCTGAATCCTCTATTTTTTTAAAATCTATCACTGTGCTCATGGCTGCACTACAAACTTGTATCAGTTGTATACAAATTTTACTGTCATGGCATCTTCCACTATGCATCATGAGTAAGGGAAGGATCTCCATATTGTGTCATTCAGAGTGGCCATTATGCATCTTAACTGGAGACAACTGACTAGGGTTGCCAACTCTAGGTTGGGAAATTCCTGGAAGTTTGGGGGTAAAGCCTGGGAAGGGTGATGGTTGGGAAGGGAGGAAGCTTAGCAGTTATATGGTGCCATAAAGGCCACTCCCTTAAGATGCCATTTTCTCCAAGGGAGATTTAAGTAGTCTGGAGATCATTTGTAATTCTGGGGAAACTCGAGGTCACACCTGGAGGTTGGTAGCCCTATCAGATTGACTTAGTTTAGCTTTAGGCTGTTTCATCTACAGATCTACTTGAATTTTATTTCTACAGAGAATTGTTTGTGCTCTTTTCTATTCCACATCTTTCTGTGTTCCCACTTGCTTCCCCCCATTGCTACTAGTACTTTACCTGCTCTAGCTCATTTCTACCAAATGGTATTTGGTATCTTCGTGAATAATTTTTGTACAATGAATACCAAGTCAGTAAATTCTAATTGTCTATTGAAGATTCACCTCTAACGTGCAGGAGACTTGTGAATGTGTCATCAAACTGACATGTCAGATCATGATCTTAACTGGCAAAAACAAAGTTGTACTGAAGGTTTCCTTTAATATAAAACTTGTGCAACTAAAGCTTCAATGGACCAGAGCACCGCTCTTGAAATCAGAGTAGGATTCATTACTTAAAAAATCTGAATCCTCTATTTTTTTTAATCTATCACTGTGCTCATGGCTGCACTACAAACTTGTATCAGTTGTATACAGATTTCACTGTCATGGCTTCCCTCATAATCCTGGGAAATGTAGACTGGCAAAGATGATTTCTATTAGAAACAACTATCTCACTTTACAAGACGGAGAAATAACCAAAAATAAATAAATTCAAAGTGTGACCTTTGTTTTCCTTTCACTTGTAGGAATTTTAAAATTCTGTGACTCTCTTTAGTTATGATAAATAAAATACACTACAATTGCCATGGTAGTGTGATTTTTTTAGTGTTTGAACTGAAGCTTTCAATTAAGACAATAGGAGAGCTAGTCACAACTTTTCTAAGAGCCAGCCTTTCTTTTCCACACTGCTACAATTTAAAATGGAAGTGAGAGAGGAAATGCTATGTGAAGAAAGCTCAAATAGTCAATGCTAATGGTGGAAGTATTATCTGTATGTAGCTAATATAAACCAAAGTGGTTTATCGCCACAGTTGGTGATTTATGACTCACATTATGACTTTATTTTGAAATGGTTGTAATTAAAAATTAATGTGTGGTGAAAGGAGAATACACAACAAGGAACCAGGGCTCAAGGTTTATCCAATGAGAGGCCATGAAGTGATTTATAGCTCACAATTCATCCAGAGACTTTTCTTGATGTCAAATGCACACAAACGCTACACAATGCATTGCAATATCCTGTGAGGCCTTCTAAGGTGAGACGCACTCTTGTTCCAACTTACAGTGCCATATACTGTTAATTTTTAAAAGGTTTGAGTAGTTTATAACAAATCTGAATAATTTATAAGAAATATTCTCAATATTGATTAAGGTTCTTTTGTAACCGAACATCTTTTTTGTATGCCTCGTTCCTTTAATTCCTTCTGAAAAGTCTGAGAACCTGTTATTGCATTGCTTAATGGACAGATCAGCTTTAATCTTAATCATGTAGAGAAGTATTGATATCTTTTTCTTGTTTCAGATACACCAGCCATCATCCCATGCACATCAGACAGAAGCAATGTAGAGCAGCTTACTGTCACAAAGGAAAGATTTCAATGTGGCCTTCAATGAAGTTCCATTTGCTCATTCTTTGGACTTTTCTAATCAGTCAGTTTATAGGTCAATAAGAGAGCCATCTTAAGCAGTTACACCTTCTAAGTCCAATGAAATCAATGGGCTGAGATATGCAACTCTACTTAGAATTGCACTGTAAATGTGCAGTTATGACTTAAAAAATAAATGAAGTTTATTATATGATCAACAGACCTTTAAGATACATTTAGCCATCCAAGACCTTATCTTGATGGCTGCACTGAACAGTATTGTCACTTTCTTAGTGATGTTATACATTCTCCCTAACCATTTGGCTTAGCAGCCTGGTATCATAGCTTCTACCACCCCTACGCTATTATTTATTGAAGAAACCCACATTCATAGAGTATATGAGCAAGGCATTTTCCTTCGTATCATTTTTTTTTTTTTGCTGGAAATACAATGATCCTCCCACAGCTACAATGGTCATTGCTGCTCTTACACAGTGCAGTCCTAAGCAGAGTTCTAAGTACATTGACTTCAGTGGATTTAGGTGGGTATACCCTCTAATAATTATTATTATATGGAAGTGGGTATAGTATAGCTAGGAGATACAAAGATTGTCTGGCAGCCTGATACTTTAGCTCTTTTTGTGGCAAACTAGGTTTATTTTTGGGGTTGAGAGAACTGTGACTGACCCAAGGTCACCCAGCTAGCTTCAAGTGGAGGAGTGGGGAATTGAACCTAGTTCTCCAGATTAGAGTCCACCACTCTTAACCACTATACCAAACTGGCTCACACCCTCTAATAACAATTGCATTTGGAAGTGCTGTATTCAGTACTGTTATGTGAAGGCCTGATACTCTAGCTCTTTTTGTGGCAAACTAGGTTTATTTTTGGGGTTGAGAGAACTGTGACTGACCCAAGGTCACCCAGCTAGCTTCAAGTGGAGGAGTGGGGAATTGAACCTAGTTCTCCAGATTAGAGTCCACCACTCTTAACCACTATACCAAACTGGCTCACACCGTCTAATAACAATTGCGTTTGGAAGTGCTGTATTCAGTACTGTTGTGTGAAGGTGAAAGGAATCTATTGGATAATAACTGTGATATCTCTGCCATTGTACAACAGTACTCTACTATGAATAAAACTGTGATTATCTTAACTATGTTTTTCATTATGTCCTCCGTTAACATAGTCCCCAGCTGTGCTATGGTGTCCGTAGAATGCTTCACCTAGCACTAATTTAAAACTTTATAAATGCCGCATTTATTTGTGGATATATTTTCTTCTTTACAAAGTCAATGGCTGGAGTGCTCATGCAGCCTTTCTTATGAAAAAGTCCACATTAATCCAATCTGTTGTGGAAACAGAAGGTGGACCAATTGGTGATGGACTGGAACAAACACTACAGTATTCAGGATAAATCATAACATTTTAAAATGTAATTTTTAATTATTGGAAATATCATTAATAGTGACACTTCACTAAAATACACATTAATGAAAAAATCAGTAACTGTCCACATCTCTCTCCTTATGTCATACTAGGAAAAAGGCCCGTTGTGGAAATAAATACAGCGGCCTCTAGAAAGAGGCTCTGGGGGGGGGGTGCCCCGGCCTTGGACACTCAGTGTCAATTTGCTGTGGTGACCTCAGCAGGGTATAATGACACTGAGTCCACCATTTTCTCCAGAGGAACTGATCTCTGCTACCTAAAGAACAGTTGTAATTTTGAGTGATCTCCAGCCCTCACCTGGAGTCCCTCACCTCTCCAGGAATTTCCCACCTGGAGTTGGCAACCCTATCTCCTTCCCAGCCAATCATCAACCTACCTTTATTTCCCCCTCACTCTTCAGCTTTCCACCTCCCACACACCTGCAGCCTCTCCTGTGCTCTGAAGCCCTGACTGCTACGTCACATTGGCTGTCATATGGGGGCCACCTCAGCAGCATATAAGGATACAGAGCCCACCATTTTCTCCAGGGGAACTGATCTCTGCCATCTGGAAAGCAGTGTAATTCTGAGTGATCTCCAGCCCTCACCTGGAGATCGGACACATTTTCCCTCAGAATAGCAAACTGTTTAGAATGTTAGAGGCAAAAGCCAATCAAGTCGCATATGCAAACGACCTCTGTGTTCCGAGGCAAAGGCCAATGAGGCTGCATATGCAAATAACCTCTGTGTTCTGACTGGCTATGGGGGGGGAGAGGAACAGCAAAATATTTAAAATGTTGGAGGCAGGACTCGGGCAAAGCAGCCAGTGGATAGGGAGACCCTCTGAATGACAGATCAGAGAGCAAACTAATTTTGGAGCATGTGGAATGTTCTAGAGAAGTGCCACCACCATTCGGCTTTTATTTATAAGGGAGATATGGTTATAGCTGTAATATAACTTAGCAGTATGGCCTTATCTAGCCTTTCACCGGATGGGAACTCTACATTGGCTATCCACAGCTAAAAGACTCAACATCCTGACATTGATGAAGCTTATAGTTAACTTAAGCATCATCTCATTAAATCAGTATCCTACACTGTCGTGACTACAGTGTTGTGATGGGAATCATACCTCATTTGAGAAGCAAATAATTATTCACAGTAAGCCAACATTTACTTTCAAAGCAGGTAACCACAGGAAGTGGACATCATGTTTCCAGTTTTAATTCCTTACCACTCCAGACAATTCTGGAAGCCCTTCCTAACACATATTTTGCGCTAATATTCAATTAGCCTCCAAGTGAGCAAAGAGCCTGAATGGAGTTGTGATGGCCACTTTACCAAGTCCTGGAGCATTACAACAGTTCACAAACAAAGTAATTGAAATTTTAATGTGCAGAAAAATTACTTTTATAATGGTTGCCTTGAAGATTTATTTTTTCAAATGTAATTAAAAAGTGGATTTAGAAATATGTGTGGCAACCCAAAGGATTAAATATTAATATAGTACATAATTAATAAATGATACATCCCTTGATTACTAATGGGTTATTGACTCTAAAAGCCTAATGTTATAGAAAAGAAGAGCAAAAAAAAGGCTTAGGGAGAAACATACTTCAACTTCTGTTATCAGCCTGGGTCCCTTTTCTTCCAAAGCCATATTTGACATCTGTCAAACTATTGAAATGAAAATAAAATCAGATGATTGACTTCACTGATCAGGCCTAGAAGACTGAAGTCCACAACTTTTTTTGAGTATCTGTAGGATTCCAGGAAAAAATTAATGATGATGGGAAAGAATTATCTTGTATTTTATGATAAAGTTCCTCTATTTTTTCATTCTTGTTTTGCACAAAATTCTATAAGCTAATATGAATACTCATTGCAGATTTAATGTGATTATCCTCTTAGAGATGCTGAGAGAATAAACACATTGACCCTGGTCCAGAAATATGTACATAAAACAGTGATCTCCACATATACACATAACAGATTATCACAAAGGCCTGAGTGCAAATCTCCTCTGTCTCTCCCTAAGAGTGAAAAGGGAAGAATTGAGGAGTACTTTGTCATACATTTACTTCTTTAAACTACAAAATAGATGAGGACATATTTGTCCTCCCCCTTTCTAATTACTGGAACCTAACCTCACTTACAGTACCCTATCCAGAGTTCCACAAGCATTCAGTTGTAGGGTTGCCAAGTGCTTTTTGAGCTGCAGCGGGGGACTCCCGGCTGGCAGCTGGAATGCGCGCATAGAGTTTTCCCTTGGATGACCGTGGCCCCGCCCCCAGCGTGCCCGGCGTGGCCACGTCACTTCCAGGTGATGTGCACGTCGGGGTGGGGTTCCCCCCAGGGCCCGATCCGGTGGTAGCTAGGAACAGGCCTCTGGGGCAGGAGTTTCCCCGCCCCCCCGGGGGGGACTTGGCAAGCCTATTCAGTTGGGTTCTTTCTTCAATGGATGAAGCACTTTTGTCAACAGGAAGCATGTTTACTGAAGTGACTGGAGATCATAGGCAGGCAGGAAAGCTCTGTGTGTGCATTTAATGCCACACAATTTTAGCAAATTGCTAGATCATGGCAAGTGTGCACTTGGTACACCAGGGGCATCTTAATATTCTCATAGGACTGATACTCATAAACATAACTGGTGGGTATTGCAGTAAGCCACAATGTGGCTTTTCTCTTCATTATTCCCTATCAGAATTCACCACGGTAGCTTCTCAGTAGCTTGTGGTTTGGAGGATACAGTCAGTATGCATTATGTACTAGCTTGACCATTTCTACCTTAAATAGGTGGTTTGATTCTGGAAGATAAAACCATCGCTGCTGAATGGGTATAACCAGCTCTAAAAGCACAAAAGTGACTCCCAACCTCAATACAAACCTCAAACCAAATTTTGCACTTTGAAAGGCTAGAATTGACCCAGAAGCATTTCCATGTCTTTTGTTTCAAGTCTGAAGGGAATAAGGTTTCTGGATACTGTTAGGTTGTAGGGATGACCCTTATACAGGTTTGTCAGGAAACATGGGAGGTGGTCTGGTACTCCCATCTCTTTAAGGACCTGCCATAGTTAGAACATAAGAACATAAGAGATGCCAATGTTGGATCAGGCCAAAGGACCATCCAGTCCAACACTCTGTATCACACAGTGGCTAGAAATACCAGTGCCATCAGGAGGTCCACCAGTGGGGCCAGGACACCAGAAGCCATCCCACTGTTGACCCCCCCAAGCACCAAGATGACAGAGCATCACTTGCCCCAGAGTCCCTATCGATACCTTGTAGCTAATAGCCACTGATGGACCTCTGCTCCATATGCTTATCTAATTCCCTTTTGAATCGGTCCATGCTTGTAGCCGCTACCACTTCCTGTGGCAGTGAATTCCAAGTGTTAATCACTCTTTGGGTGAAGAAGTACTTCCTTTTATCCGTCCTTTATAAATTTCATATCTCTAGTACCTGGCATTACATTTTACAGCACACATGGCCCAGCCCTGTACCCATGGCAAGTCTGATTCCATGTTTGAGTAAAGTCTATGGAAGCTTTTCCCTCAGCAGGTCAATTCTGTAGACCCTCAGTTTATACAGTTTGCAACATCACATTTTTCCCTTCTAATCTACCACACTAAGGTCCCAGTCACATGGGCTGGTAAATGCAAGGGGGGGAGCATGGCTGTTTGCCCTGGAGCAAAATAACACGTGGCCGCCCGATCACACGTCCCATCGAGGTCCCGTGGTTAGGGCGGGAGGTGCTGATCACATGGCTCTCCTGCAGCACGGCAAAGAAGCGGGGGGGCGATCACACCAGCAATCACTAGGCGATTCCGTGGCAATCGGGAATTTTTTTTTCACCAGAAGGTGAGCATGTGCATGATCGTTTGTGCGCATCCTGTGCAGACTGAATTTTTAAAAAGTAACCAGTTTGTGACGGGACTAGGACGGGACGTGATCAGATGCCCGCCCTTGCCCCACGTCTTCCAGAAACTAGTACCTCGTAGGTACTAGTTTTTTAATCCGCATCTTTGGCGGGAAGCCACGGGTTAGCCACGAGAGCAATACGCTTCCCAGATGTTACGGTGTGATTGCGCCCAGAAAATCCGCCTATCATCCGTCTCTTTAGTGTGGCAAATGCTCCGTGTGAACGGGGCCTAAGAGTTAACTTTTGCTTTTAATATGCTTTCTCTACTTCTCTATGACAGTCTCATTAATTGGAGGATTTCATATAGCCAATCTGCCCATCCATCCTTTCATTATTAAGTAATAACAGTGGATATGCCTCAAAACCTCTTGAACCTAGAGAACACATATTTTATAATCCATTCAGCTACTAGATGAGAAAGGAAAAGCCCTGATGAGGTAATCAACATACTATTATGTGTTTTTGCAGGCAAACCACCAACCTTCTTCACAATGGCTTGGATTCTGCCAAAATTTACCACAAGCCATAGGATTTTTGCCCACAGAGCGTGATGTTCTTGCCTCTCCTCCCATTGCAGCCCCAAATGCTCCCAGAAACACTGCTTGTGAGGGATGGTGACCCCCCCCCCGAACAACATGAGGGGAATTGGAAGGCTGCTGTGGAAGGGGGGAATCAGTGAAAATCACCCCTCCCTCCTTTATGGAGATCCGTTCAAAGAGATCCTACTCAAAATAAGAAAAATTAGAAACACAATTAGCTAATGCATTTAAAGGCAGAAGATAATCTGAATCCTAACTTCTTTTTTACCCCAGGTGGGGGACATAATGTATCGGAAAATTGCTGGCAGGCATGTTTAATTCCTTTTTTGAGAGCTTCTAGACTTGTGGTTCCTGAAGCACCTATTATCCACTTCAGCCTATCAACAGCATTAAACTGATGGAGATACATCCACAGGCACTAAGTAAGCAAAACATGTTTCAGTAAAAATATAAATCTGTGGGCCAATTTAGAATGCCATTCCATTTCCAGAGGGATGTGTCATTTCATTTCCATTTTCTCAAACTCTTGCACTTCATAAAAGTTCAGCATCTGAGAAACAGCAATAATTGCAAAGATAACAAAACTTTAAGCCACTTCAACAGAGGAGGCAAGATGTAGAGGACTGCAGCCTTAATCTCTACCCCAACTGGCATTCTTGTCACCATCAATTACATTTCAATTTTCCCCCTCACTGTTTTAGTACTAATTGCTACATATTTCCATCCCCTATACTGTATGTTTAGGCTTTAGTATTTGAAAATCCGCATTGAATTTTCGTAACTACACACACACTACTGTTGTTAGCTTTGCACTAGCAAATGGCCAGAGATTTGGGGTGTGGTCCCTTGGGAGGGAAGAATTTCAGGGGATATTACATCACAGCTTCCATGATGCTCTAGGAACTTCCCCAATGTGGTAAAGGCCTTATAAATTCCTAGAGTGTAATCCAGAGGTGATGTCACATCTTACAGCACTCCACCCAGAACTATCACTTCTGGGTGATGGTCTAAGAATCCTTGAAGAAAATCCTAGAGTAACACCATCAACACTATTTCCCTACCACACACACATTTTTCTCCCCCTCCTCTAAGGATAGGAGCCTGGGGCCAACAATGGGGGATTGCCTGCCATAGACAGGCCAATGGCAAGCCTAACCTACATGTACACTAAGAAATCTTCAGACAAGATTATCAAATGCCAGAGTTTAGCTTCTGCTAAAAGAAATTGCTAGACTAAAGGAATTCCTAGACAATTCTGGGAAGCGCAGGTTATAAATGTGAATGAACAAACAAACAATGTCCAGGTTGAAAAGTATGCACTGGTACAAATTCACTGTGCAAATGTGAAAGTCTCTAATATTTGAGAAGGAGAAGTAGGACAATGTCCATGCCTTGGGCCAGTGTCCATCTTCTGTTCATATCACACTCTGTATGTATGTCGTATAAGCAAATCTATTAAAGTTTACATTTCTAAAATCTTTAACAGAATCCAAGACCCTTAGTAAATATACTGATTTAAAGAAAGGTTATCTAAGTTAAAATAGAAGCTAAAAGCAAATATATAGTCTTTTGAGGTCAAGCATAATAAATATAATGCAAAAGGTCATGGACTATGTTTATTATTGTTTAAATTATGAGTATTTGTGATGCTACTGAACACACCAGCATGGACATTTCTATATTGTACTTCAGCCCAGTAACTACCTGCCCTTCTTTTTAAGTTCAGTATCTTGTTTTGAAGACTGTTCTTTTCCTACCCACATTGCTTCACACAAATCTACTTATTTTCTGGGGATTTTTCATTTGAAAGACGTTCTTATATATTAAATATAATGTTGCATTGTACTAATAGTGTGAGATATTTTCGGGACTCCATCAAAATGTGGGATATTCAAACAGTAAACACAAACTAATAGCATATAGGCTGTATTTAGTTGCAAATTATATGTTTCAGTTGTTGCAGCAACTAATTAGCTTGTTCAGAAAATATATGAAAACTGGTGATCTCATTTAAATCCATTATTTTAATTTCTTTGTAATTTCTTTGATAGAAATCAATCTACCTTACTCCAAGTTCACTATTCTGAAACAAGCATGCATAAGATCGTACCAGAAAATGTGCCTCTGATACAGATCCATCCCTAGAAAAGCAGCCTAAACAATGTGGGATTTTAATAGTACACATTCCTGACAGTATAGTCCTATTATATAAATCAACACTACAATAAATTAACAGCCCCAAATATCATTATTAAAACAATAAGTATGAACCACAATGATTAAAATACATCCAATGAGAAATTACATCCATAAATTGGTGGACATTTGTTTTAAAAAAGCCATAAAAGGCCTTGGCTGTGGTCAGACAAGCTGATTGATTTGATGTTGTTGTTTCTCCCCTCCGGATTAAAAATGCTCATTCAGACAGTGACATCTGTATCTCATTCCTCAATCGTCAGCACTCCCTTCTCACCCCCGACTTTCCCGACATCTGGGAAAGTCCAATCTTCACAGATTGAACTGGTCTCACCATGCATTTCCTGGTGTCTGAACTCTCTTTTGTGAAAGCTAGCCATTTGGGAAGTCAGATCACACACTTCTGCCTGTGTACCATTTTTAAAATCAGTTAATGATGTGTGCATAAGCGGATCTTTGCCCCATGGTTTTGAATCACCGCTTGTGCGTTTCTGCACCCAAACATTCTCTCAGGATTGGGAGCCCCTGGGGGAGTTGTTTTGGAAAGACAAATTCCCTTCCCCCCCAAAAAAAACCCCCTCTCTCCTGTTTCTTGGGATTGGAAAGCTATGAAAATATTCCCTAATTAGGCTCCCATATTGGCAAGGGGCCTGGGGAGGTTGGAATCCCTAATTCAGGGAGACTTGAGTAAAGCTAGAAAAAAATATTTATTTATTTATTTTGCTTCAGAGTTGCTGTTTGAGAGCATCCCATGATTGACAATAAATGTATTGAAGTCAGTGGGGTTACTGTCATGTAAATCTGCATGATGCTTACACTTCCCTTTCCATGTATTCCAAGGATGAGAGGCAAAGCAAGCAAGGCTGAGAGGAGTCAGCTGTCAAAATGGAGTGGTGCTTCAAATGAACACTTCTGTGAAAATTTTTTTATAAAGGATGCCGCCTGACCACCCACTCTGTGGTTACCACGCAGCAATAATTTGAATGGTCAGCTACAGAGTGAGCATGCAGTGAGGTGGGTTAAGGGTGGCATGTTTGGACAAATAACACCAGATAAGACCACACCAAGCCTGCCATCTGACCACAGTCCTTGTTTTGCCCTTTAGGGAGAGGTACAGTCTTATTATGTGTTCCATGTCCCACCAGGGTAGTATAATGCAACACCAGCTACAGCAGGGGTTGCAACCTTGTTGTGGGCACTCTTGGATTTTGAGAACAGGTAGTGGATGCCACTACAAAATGACTGCTATATGGGCTGGGGCCAGTCACAAACTCTTGGGAGGTTCCAGACCAAACACTCTCCTGTGATTAAGGCAGCTATTTACAAATGGATAGACCCTGCAATACAAAGTTGTTGGCTCTTGGCCTCTTCTGAAGCTGCTCCGACTCCACTGAAGTACATAAAAGCACTGGCTTTTTGCTTCAAGGGAAGAGGAACGTGGGCATAAGAAAAATGGTGGTGGCCACCATGGAGCCCACAGGTACCATGTTGCAGATTACTAAGTAAGAGAATGACAGCTTGTTCTTTCAAAAATGCTGTAATAATATTTCAAACACTATTTAATACCCCTAATACTATGCAGATGGTACAAGATGTTATATAACTAAACCCCTCCCTGTATTCTTCCCAGAAGAGGAGGACACACCTCTATAGCAATGCTCAACTTTGCATTAAGAGATATTCTAAAGTAACTCCAGAGTTTCCTGCTCAGGTGAAATATTCCAAAGATTTCTGAGAGTAGCAAAATTAATGTTAATTTAACCAGTGAAATATGTCAGAGGGTTTTCCAACTAACCCTAGCCCCTTCCCTTATGTCACACATAAAGACTACCCCCACATTTATGCACCAAGGTTCATATTCCCCACTTTGGCAACTGATGTAAGCTCGCTGTTTAGCTAACTTAAGCCAGGCAGGATACAAGCTGACCCCAGTTCTTGAACACAGTAGACAAACAAAAGTGACTCCAATAAAAGTGATTCCAATGTAATCGTTGCAAGGGAACTTAAATTCTAACTTTAATAAATAGCTGTCATATTATCCTATTTTCCTTTCAGAAGAAATTCAGTTGAGATACATATCATGCATACACGCCTATACTTTATCATAAGGAAAAAACCAAACAGAATAATTATGTCGCCCTGCACTCTTCATACTAATCTGAGAATGACACCAAAAGGCCAATAGAAGAAATACAGGCAGAAAATATGCAGTTTGTGTTGTGAATATTCTCTCTGAAAACCGAGAAAGTTCTCCATTCATTTTGAAAAATCACATTCCCCAACTCATAGTTATCATTTTATATACTGAGGGCTAAATTAAAGAGAGAATTTAGTCACTTGGAGAGGAAGTAAATAAAATGAAATAATGTGTTTGTTTTTACTTGCAGTCCATATTATTTGCACTGAACAATCAACTTTAGCATCACTACATGCACATTCCCCTTTTCTCTACCCATACTCTAAATGGCTGATCCACTGTGCCATCACAGAAATGAAGGTCCACATTACTCCCTTTGGTCCTGGGCATGCTACCATCACTGTCTCTTTATTTCCATAAATACCCAACCCCAAAAGCCCCAGGGCAGCTGCTCATATGATCACATCCTCAGACAAATCTTGAATAAGTAACTAACAAATATACATAATGTTTAACACATTTCAGGACATAGGTGCCCAACCTGATCCAGAATTTAGAGTAAAGACTAACTTTTAAAAACCTTTTAAAATGTCCTTGTCATCCCACTCTGCTCCAAATAGTTAGGGGGGAAGGAAGGGCTTCAGGCTTCCCTCATGAGACATTTTTGCCAATGGAAACAGCTGCAGTGTGTCTGTTTGCCCTTTCCTCTGGCTCCACATGCCCTGGCAATGGACATTTGGAACCAGAGAAAGGAACAAACAGGCCCACACTTGATCCTTTTCCACTGGCAAAAACAATGCGGGAGGGAAGCCTGAAGCACCTCCTTCCCTATCACACTGTTTAGAGCTTTGTGGGGTGACAAAGGCTTTTTAAAGGTTAGTTCCTGCTCTAATATTTGAATATGAGTTGGATTGGACACCTGTGTCTGACACACGTCAAACATAATGTGTATTTTGGCCCTAGGAGAGCAATCCTAGGTGAAAAGCAGTGAGGTATGTGAGGCACTCTAAAGGGATCTGTCAAGGATGGGCAAGTGGGCGTCAACATGGCAAATGGGGTTCATTGTGGCCAAGTGCAAGGTGATGCACATTGGAGCCAAAAATCCTAAATATAAATACACATTAATGGGGTCTGAACTGGCAGAGACTGATCAAGAGAGAGATCTTGGAGTTGTAGTGGATAACTCGCTGAAAATGTCGAGACTGTGTGTGACTGCAATAAAAAAGGCCAATGCTATGCTGGGGATTATTAGGAAGGGAATTGAAAACAGATCAGCCAATATCATAATGCCCCTATATAAATCAATGGTGCGACCTCATTTGGAATACTGTGTGCAATTCTGGTCACCACACCTTAAAAAGGATATTATAGCTTTGGAAAAAGTGCAGAAAAGAGCGACTCAAATGATAAAAGGGTTGGAACACTTTCCCTATGAGGAAAGGTTAAAGTGCTTAGGGCTCTTTAGCTTGGAGAAACGACGACTGAGGGGAGACATGATTGAGGTTTATAAGATTATGCATGGGATAGAGCAGGTAGAGAAAGAGGTACTTTTCTCCCTTTCTCACAATACAAGAACTCATGGGCACTCCATGAAATTGCTGAGCAGTTGGGTTAGAACGGATAAAAAGGAAGTACTTCTTCACCCAAAGAGTGATTTACACATGGAATTCACTGCCACAGGAAGTGGTAGTGGCTACAAGCATGGACGGCTTCAAAAGGGAATTAGATAAGCATATGGAGCAGAGGTCCATCAGTGGCTATTAGCCACAAGGTATAGATAGGGGCTCTGGGGCAAGTGATGCTCTGTCTTCTTGGTGCATGGGGGGTCAACAGTGGGAGGGCTTCTAATGTCCTGGCCCCACTGATGGCACCTGGTATTTCTGGCCACTGTGTGACACAGAGTGTTGGACTGGATGGGCCTTTGGCCTGATCCAACATTGGCGTCTCTTATGTTCTTATGTTCTTAATCCTAACCATACCCAATTGAATAGCACTAGGTAGGATTCTGAGTAGACCAGCTTAGGACTGATCTCTAAACCAAGTAATTTCACCTTCCTGAATGCCCATGATAATCCATTGCAAGATGTCATTAGGGGAAAACATTCTAAAATGGAAACTCCCCACCAAGATTAGTTAATTCCAAAGCAATGCTTTAAAAGTAGGCAATAAATTCAGAGGAAGTTAACATGCCAATTTAAAATATGTCAAGAACAGGTAGCTGTCAACTCGAAAGGAGCTAAAGTTTAAGGCCTTTGCTTGATTCATTGTTATTGAAAACCTACAGGAAATTAAACCACAGAAGCAATACACAAAAAGATGAATAAAAGCAAGGAAATTCAGAGCTAGGGAATAAAGCAATTTACCTTCACTTAAAGTAAATTAACAGAATAACTAAATTAGGCAGAGTGACACCCTTTTAAAATCACTGGCTTCAATAATTTAGGAGAGTGTAATTCTGCTTAGGGTAGCACTGTAAATGTCCTAACTGCTGCATTCAGACGTCACAACAAATCTCTGCTTATGCATGTTGCTCACAAACATAGATTGTTCTTGTGTTCACATCCTCCCTTACGCCTCCTCTCCCCACACTCTTGCACACAATTGAAAGCTTCCTGGTTTGGGAAGCCTTGGGTCAGATTTTAATTTGCCATAACATCTGTGTGCCTGGGCACATTGCTGTTTGTTTTCTCCCTACAAACCAGGATTCGTTTTAAAAATAAAGGTTTAATCCCAGTTTTAGACCCCAGTGCATAAAGTCAATGTTAATCATGGATCAGCTTGATAACAGGACACACAAGGCCAGCTTTCCCACTGAAATATGGGATTTAAAAGTTCTTGTTAAGATTTATTATACTAATGAGAAATGCAGATTATTAAGTAAATAAACTAATAAAATAAATTAGGATTTCAGTAGTATATATTTCAGATTCAGTTTCAAATACTGTATTTCTGTTATAGAATCAAAGAATCACAGAGTTGGAAGGGGCCATGCAGACCATCAAGTCCAACCCCCTGCCCAATGCAGGTCCAGCCTAAAGCATCTCTGACAAATATTCATCCAGCCTCTTCTTGAAAGCTGTCAGTGAAGGGGAGCTAACCACCTCCCTAGGCAGCTGATTCCACCTTTGGACCACTCTGACTGTGAAAAGGTTTTTCTTAATATCCAGCCAATACCTTTCTGCATGTAATTTAAACCCGTTGCTTCAGGTCCTATCCTCTGCTGCTGACTGGAACAGCTCCTTGTCCTCCTCCAAATGACAGCCTTTCAAATATTTAAAGAGAGCAGTCATGTCCCCCCTCAATCTCCTCTCCTCCAAACTAAAGGCTTGTCCTAATGCATCCTTCTTAAATTGATATATATGAGAGAACATGCTGATAATAATTCAAGCCTGAGAGTTCACAAAACTGCAAAAAAGAAATGCCACCATTTTATATATTTTTAATTTTGTATTGCTTTTATACTACAAACTACAAAGGGAGGGGAGATAGGGTAATACTAAACTAAGATACAGAGTTATGCAAGGATCCTATAATACAAATTTACAAAAATTGTATCAAAGACTTAGAGTTTCCCCCACATTTAAGTTTTTGAGAATAAGGGTTAACGCTTACAAAAACAAACTAGTGCAAGGATATTTAGCATGAGTAAGTACATCTTAGCTCTTTGAATGTTACCCCCTGTACTTATTTTTATCATAGTTTAATCTGACTTTCAGTAATTTGGGAGCTGCCTCTCCCTTATCAGAGTCTGAATCTTCTATAGAACTGCCTGAAGAGCTTTCACTGTTTCCCAATCTATGTTCGATGCTTTCTTCTGTTACACTGTTGTCCTCTGCTCTTTCACTCTTCACTGTTGTTTGGTGCTGTTCCAAAAATGATTTTGCTTTTGTAACAGAGTCAATCTTTTGCTTCTTTTCTTTGTAGCTGAAGATGTCCTTCTGGGGTTATCCATCTGTAGGGGTTGGAATTCTTCTGTAGAAAAGATGTTAGGTCTTTATACTGTCTCCTCTTCTTTCTTATCTCAAATGGAATATCTTTTAAAACTCTAGTTTCTTCGCCTTTGATTTTTAGGGTTATCCCATTAGTCACTTTCAAGATTATATGTCTTGTTGACCTCTTGGAGAATTTAACAAACACTTCACCCGGCAGTTTATTCTTCTTTATATGGTCTGGATATGTTCGATAGACCATATCCATGTCACTTTGTAGGAGTTCCGCTTTAAGGTCTGCCACTGGAGCCAAAACTTCGCTTAAAATTTCTTTCAAGTTCTCCCCTTTTTGCTCTGGGATACCCTGAAATCTCAGTACATATGATGATTTTTCCATTTGTAACCGTAGCAGCTGTTTTTTTTATCAGAGGTCTGCTCTTTTTCCACCACCTCCAGTCTCTGTTTTATCGCTTTTGTCTTAGCATCAGCTTTTTTCAACTCTTTAGTTGTTTCCTCTGTTCTTGTAGTAGTTTCTTTCAGTTGCTTTTGGAGAACATCAAAATTGTTGTTGAGATTAGTCATCTGGTCCAGCAGAGGGCGCAATGCTGTGGCTAACATATTGGGGAAGTCAGTGGTAACTTCCGGTCTAAGAGTCGTCATTGCTGAAGTGGCAGTTCTTGGAGAAGGTTTCTTCCTATCCACCATTTTATCAGCCCGCTGCGTCATTGTTTACACAGAGAGAAAAGTTATTTTAAGATTCTGAAAGTCTGTTGAATCAAATGCTTTCTGCTATTCCACACATTACTTGGCCGGATTAACACTTTCCAGTCAAGACCATTGCTCTGCCCCTTGCGTTCTCTCACACAGTAACTTTTTCCAGGGTGGGGATTAACTCCTTCCCCCCTCTGCTAAATTGGCTTGGGGCTTTGGAATGGTTATTTGCTTGTGCGCTTGACTAGTTTTAAAGAGATACAGACTCACACTTTCTTCCACATGTTATTGCCAGAGGTACAGAAAGGCTCTGTTACACTAGATCGCTTGCTCGCTCAATCCTTGGGAGAGGCACCCCTCACACTTCAGGCTACGAGCCCCCTTCTAGGGCTCTGGGGGGCAGAATCATCTGGGACCCCTCCCGTTTGCTACGGTAGTTGGCCGCTCTCATTGGAGCATGATGGAGCGTGTCCATCAGCGAGTTGCCAAAACCAGAACTCCCCGCCCACATTCTTTTTGAAGTGAGGCCTCCAGAACTGCACACAGTACCCAACGTGCGGCTGACCAAGGCAGTATACAGAGGGGCTACGACTTGTGATTTCAATGCTATGGCCCTTTTAATACAACCCAAGACTGAATTTGCCTTTTTTGCCACCACATCACACTGACTGCTCATATTTAGTTTACAGTCCACTCTTACCCCAAGATCTCTTTCGCATACACTACTCCCTAGAAATGTATCCCCCATCCAGTATTTGTGCTTACATTTTTGTGGCCCAGATATAATACTGTGCATTTATCTTTGTTGAATTGCATCCTGTTCGCAACTGCCCACTTCTCCAGAGTATCCAGGTCTTGTTGAATTTTAACTCTATCTTCTTGGGTGTCTGCTACTCCTCCCAATTTGGTATCATCAGCAAATGTAATGAGTAGCCCTTCTACCCCTTCATCCAGATCATTGATAAAAATATTGAAAAGAACCGAGCCCAAAATCGAACCTTGCGGCACCCCACTGGAAACTCCCTCCAATCTGACGAAATGCCATTGACCACCACTCTTTGGGTGCAGTCCTCTAACCAATTCCCTATCCATCAAACTGTCCTATAATCAAGTCCACAGTCTTCCAGTTTGCCCATCAGAATGTCACGGGGAACCTTATCAAAAGCTTTACTGAAATCCAGGTAAATCATATCAACAGAGTTCCCACGATCCAGTAAGCTCGTCACACGTTCAAAGAAGGAAATCAGGTTGGTCTGACAAGATCTGCTGGGGACAAAACCATGCTGACTTCCCTGGATCTGTTGCTCCAGTTGCTGGTCTCGGTTGGTTGCCTAAACTGTACATATACAAGTGAAGAATCTGCAAGGACTTGCAGGGGGCATCTCATTTCTCCCTCCCCCCATTTCTTTTTTCCCTTCCTTGAAAATCAACATAGCCCCTTTTCCTGCTTCCTTCTCTCCTTCCTACCCACCTGTCAACCCTGACTTCAGCTTTCTCTCCTTCCTTTCCTCTTGGAGCCTCTACCCAGGGGGAAACTATGGTCATGTTGTGTGGTGCCAGTTGCTGGACTGTGTTGGCCAAACTGGGCCCATGTTAAGGTCCTGGCAACCAGTAGGAGGATATACCAGCAGTAGGAGCCTTCACTGGCAATGTAATGATGTCACTGAGGGACACACTGACATCATTTTCCATGCACTCGGAAGTAACATCAGGGAAATGGAAAGCCTGACCTATTTGCTTGAGGTTGGCACCTCACTTTCCCCTGTATTCACTGCCCAACATTATTGTCTTTTTCTGTCCTCCAGGCAGTTTCCATATGTTTTCTCCTTTCTCTGTTTCCTTCTATCCAATCCTGTTCATGAGAAAAGCCAGACAGAATTACTGAAGTAAATAAATGTAGTATTTCAATTTTCCTTCTTCAGGAGGCTGTAAGTCATTCATCTTTACTCAAAATTTCTGCAAAACTTACTCTGAACTTTGCAGTGTGACATGTCAATTTAGTTCTCTTGGATACCAACTGAGATATAGATACATAGAAGTGGGGAACTCAGAAGAAACTTGCTGGGGAGGGGGCTCCCAGTGGTAGTGGCACCTGGTTCCTTCCCCATTGACTCACTCACTGCCCCCCCACTGAGAGTAAGTGCCATTGAATAGTTCTGAGAAGGATATACCTGGGTATACCTGCTTTGTTCTCTTAGTACCACATGCCAGGTAAAACAAGTGGAGTAATAATATGCTCAGCCACTTGTGATGGAATAACTAAAAGACTGCCTCTGGTCATGCCCAAAGTTATTTAGCCTTTGATGAGGAACTTTATCAAAAGATCATAAAGGAACTCTCTTTAAAATATACAGAATTCTTAACCAATCCATCTGTTATAACAAGCAGTGTTATCTCCTCCAGCCATGGATTAACTACATCCAAACCAGCTGTGTTATCAGTCAACCTGGCAACAAATATCTAATATACAGGATGACCATTTGACATAGAAAGATTTTTTTCCCTCTTCTAACAATAGTTCTAAAATTTTTAATGTACGTTTCCAATTTCTGAAGATCATGACATGCTGGTACTACACCCCAAAGAATTTACATCATATGCATAAATCAATTAGCAGTTTATGCTGGAAAGGGTGAGGCCTTGAAGGCACCTTTATTCATTGTTGGTGGTCCTGTAGGCATGATCAATTATATCGGGGAAAAATAGTGTTTCATATAAAAACATAACTGTGGATGATTTACCTTTTGAACCAGAAGTCCTTTAATTGCAGCACTGGACAAATCGAACATGTAGTCCCATAAAGTGGTCCCTCATCTGCTTGCTGCTAGCAGCAGAGCAAATTGCAATAGCCTCAAAGTGGTGTTCCAACAAAGTTCCATCAATGTCTCTATGGTCAGAAAATCTGGGACCAATTTATAATGGGTAAAATAGCAGAAAGTCACAAACATAATACGTTAAGGGGAGATATCTCCGATTTTACAGAAATCTGGCTCCCAGTCCTGACATATTTTGCCTCATGTGAAATCATTCCTAATAATGTTGAATATCAAAAAATGCCAACTTTCTGACATAATGATAATGTTTTAGTACTTGGCAGTTTATATTTCCTTGTTGTTGACTTTTATGCTGAGGTTATTAGATTATTACCAACCAATATATTCATTATTGGCTATTATCCCCAGTTTAATCTTTTTTTCTATTTAATGTGTTATTTTGATTGTTTGTATTCTGTTGATGCAAATTTGTTTTCTCTTTAAATTGTTTATAATTGTTTAATTAAATAAAAAAACAAAACAAAAAATGTTGCCCCACTGTTTTTTGAAGGTTGTGGTTCCTAATGTCAGACTTATGTCCATTAATTCTTTGTGGAAAGAACTGGCTTGTTTGTCCAATGTAGAGGGTGGGAGGGCATCGTTGACACATGACGGCATAAATCACATTAGAGAATGAGCAAGACTATGAAACTGAGATGGTATGGCTACTGTTGCTGGGTCCACTGATGGTGTAGCCAGGATCTATATGAGAGCAAAGTTGGCATGATATGCATTATTTGTATTTATTTATTACATTTTAGTACATCATCCTATGTGTGGGAAAAAGGGGGATGCTTCTTCTAATATGGTACTTGCCATCTGCAGTTTTTATAAGTATTTGCAGGGGAAGATGGCAGATGCTTGTTTCCTGAGCTCCATCTTACAAAATATTTAACAACCATTGTGTAGATACCATGGATAAACAATTCCATCCAGGAACGTCTGAGGACAGGCTATCTCATCCTTTGCCTTTTGCTGTAAGAAGCTGCCTGTGCGGGATTCACAGACTTGCTGGCATTGGATTTTTTAATTTTTTTAAAAAAATTGGAAATTGTCTCTCATTAGGTCCCATCCGTCTCCTCTCAAGCATGGAGGCGATCTTACAGCATCTTTTTCTTTGAAGTGGGGTGATTGGCTGTGTAGAGTTATTTTCCTAGTCTCCAGACCAGAGAAATATATTCAAATCTACTATTGCAAAATACATTAATACGTAATTACATTCTTAATTGTTAAGAGTAATAAACTGAGACTCTGTTGTTACTCTCCATTTGTCTCCTCTCAAGCATGGAGATGACAAACAGATGATAGCCAAATAAACTAAGCTTGTTATTCTTTTAGCCTGTTAAAAACATCTTCATTATTCTGTAAGTTAATTTACTGCTCACCCTCTATATGTATGACTGTTATTTCTATTTCCATTTCATTGTATCTGAAGATGTGTGCGTGCACACGAAAGTTCATACCTTGAATAAACCTTTGTTGGTCTTAAAGGTGCCACTGGACTCAAAATTTGTTCTATGCTTCAGACAAACACGGCTGCCCACCTGGATCTAACTTAATGACAGTTTTCAAAAGTGTAGGCTTGGAAAATCTGTTATTTAGTTGGCATATAGTGCCATCTAATGGCTAATTCATGAAATTGTAAAAAAGTTATAATGAATTCTGTGGTGTAAGTTGAATGTTTTTATATAAAAATATCCATTACATCTTGATGTATAACAAAGTTTTGTGTATTACCTTCATTTTCCTACCCAATTGAGATCAACAGTAACAAAACAACAATCAAATAAATATATGCACCATTTTCAGAGTCTCAAATTCTTGAAAGTAACCTCAAAACTTCTGTATACCCTAAAAGTATGGAAATAGTAAACTGCAGCTTAATTTCTGGAACATGTAAACAGCAAAGTAGTTGTACAATGGGATTATGCAGCATGGTGTTCTGGATGACTCTGATGAGGCCTGATTCAGACAGGTGTGGCATCTAGTTATCTTTCATAGGATGATTTAATTCCTGGCAAGAAGTACAGTTCAACAACATTTTTGGCTTTTTATTGGCATAATAGACAAGTGATGCTATTAGAAAATTACAAGAAGTGGGACCCATGATACTCGTGGGGGGGAGTATTCCTCACAGCTCCTGGCCTACAGAAGCAGGAGAAGCAGCAGCAGGTGAGCCCAACCTTCTCCCCCCCCGACAACGAGGCCTGAGTGGCTCACAGCTGCCGGCTCACCAATCTTTTCCCCTCCCTCCCCCTCCCGAGCGGTGGTGGCAAGGCTGGCCTGCCAAGCTTTCTCCTTCCACCCACCCCCCCGAGCTGCAGCGAGGTCTGAATGGCTCACGGCCACCAGCCTGCCAAGCTTTCTTCCCCCCTGTGGCAGCAGCAGTGAGGCCCGTCCGCCAAGTTTTCTCCCTCCCGAGCAGCGGTGGCGGCGAGGCCTGAATGGTTCACAGCCGCTGGCCCACCAAGCTTTCTCCCCCTCCCCCACAGCGGCAGCGGTGAGGAGGTCTGAGTGGCTCACAACTGCCGACCTGCCAAGCCTTCTCCCGCACCCCCCAGGGGCGGGGAGGCAGTTTTCAGAGTGTTTTCTGCATATGTGCAGGGAATGCTCTTTTACTTCTGGGGGGATTTAAGTATCCCCCTATAGTTTTTTATAGATTTCAGATTTTTCTGCACATCCGGGGATTGCCCCAAATGTGCAGGAAAATCTCTTTGCCCCCTTGTTGCCCTCAATGTGCAGATTTAGATATCCGCATGCAGAATCGGAATGTTTCAATATGGAATCGAATGACACACCAAAAGGTGTCTATTTGGGGACACAAATTTGCCCTTGTGTCAGAAGTAGTTGTATATACTGGAAATAATATGTACCTTCCAGTTTAGGTCCTAAGAGTGCAAATAAAATTGCCTTGTCAGGGACAATGTGTCATCAATATGACAAGGCAATTTTATTTGCACCCTTAGGACCTAAACTGGAAGGTACATATTATAACATACTAATTTTAGTCCTATTTCATTTATTGTTAATTGCCTTACATGTGTTGCAGGGACTCTGTTACTTGATGTATTTTGTACTATTTGACCTCTGAAGAAGGCTCTTGTGAGCCGAAACGCGTCAGGTCATACACTATCCTTTTTGTGTATTTGTAACCTTGAACATTCTATGAGGCTTTATTTGGGCCCCTACAAGGTTTTTGTATGTCTTTGAAATAAACACTCTTTTATATACTTAGGTTGCGGCCACACGTGTGAGATAACATGGGGGGAAGCGAGGCTATTTGCTCCGTAGGAATTTGACCCGCATTTGTGCGATCACACAGTCCCTGGGAGCTGCGGGGGCAGCCCACCACTGCGTGATCAGACGCAACCACGGGTGAATCAGGGTTTTTTGGGGGGGCACCTGTTTCCGATGCGCTTCAACAAGGGATCAATGAGTCGCATCTCCGCACTGAGTGCTCCCTATGCAGTGTGTGATGATGCGCTTACTGTGAAATGGGGGGGGGAACATCCCAATCAGACCGTCCCGACACCATGGGAGCATGCTGGAGTGATCACACAGGGGAATGTCCGTTCCTGGCCCATAGCAACCCGTTTGCTAGTGGACTTTCCCTAGTGTCTTTTTACCCCACTTCTGTGGCGGAGCAAAACGGGTTGCCAATGGGTGCGGGATGCTTGGCAGATGTTCTTGTGTGATCGCGCCCTTAAAATCTGCCCGGCATTCGTGCCTATGATGTGGCTAATTTTGCGTTTGATCGTGGCCTTACTTATGTTTTTAACTTTTGGCCCTCAGTAAGTTTTCTAAACTTCCTTTGGAGGTTTGTGCTTAGATGGTTTAGATTTCTCCCCCTCTCTTTTTTGGGCAGCAGAAATAGTCTCCATGATCTTTTTGGTCAAGATCAGCTATTGTTCCCCTGTATTCCTAGCTACATCTGTTACAATGACTTGACCTTTCAGCTAGACATTAGGCTTGAGGATGTGTTTAGACAGAAATTCAACAGATCTACCTTTCCCAATCACAAGTTACACAAGCTACGAATTTTTGCCTACATGTCCATAAAGGAGCAATTGTAGTGACAGTCCTGTCAGAAATTCTGCTGGTGCAGCTTCTCTGATCAGTTGCTGCATATATGCACCTAATACAGTTCTACTTGACACACATGTACAAGGCAAAGTGCTTCTCTGACATTACTATAGTCATTAAATAATTCAGCAGACTATGATGGCACAAATAGTGTACTGGGCTGAGCACACTAATGTGAGAAGCTGTTGAGCCATCTTATATCATCTGGAGGAATAACGGCCCCCCTTTCCCCTCTGTAGTGAGGCCCATGAAAAGGCTACTATAAAGAAGGACGGATGCACATTGCTGCAGTTTACACAATGTAAGCTTAAAGTGACTTTACTTGATGCATGCACATCACTCGATGATCTGCAACAATATGTGAACTGTTAAACATTTCTTTTGAGGTAATACAAGGTAATAGAAATGTTACACCTGAGGAGCTTGATCTGTGGTGGCTGATTTATACACACAAATTATTGAGTGATGAACACAAGTGTGAACTGGCACTTCTTGCCTTTCCAGTACATCCTGTCATTTTGCTGTGCTATCATTGGTCAGTTCTCAGAAGTCTTTCCTTTGGCTGGGATGGAAGGGTGCATCTGTCTTCTCAACTTCTGCCTGCTGGTCAAGACGTCATGGCTTGAAAGGCAGGAGGGCATTTCTCCCAGTGAAAATTATACTTTAGGAAAGTAATTTGAAAAGGAAGGAGCTAATGATTTTTGGCCATTTCATCATATATGTCTAATATAGTTTATGTAAAATTATGTATTCCAGTCCTGGGTATCAATGATCTTGAGAAGATTAGGCATTAACACAACTGAATTGTTCCAGTAGTTGTAGTCCTTACCAGTAGATAATCACTCCCAAGTTCAGAGCTACTTAGAGCTCCTGGTACTCAGGCCTTTAGCTACAGTGGGGCGTCTCGGGGCTAGGCCCCCCAACTTACTGACAAGACCCCCCTAACTTCCCATCCAGCCCAGGGCCCCCGAGTGCCAGCAGGTGCAGGGAAGGAGCCAGATATTCTGGCATGAAGGGTGGCCCCGTCGAGCCAGACAGCACCTCTCTATTTCTCTCAGAAAGTCTATTTAACTTTAATTAAATTACCTTTAATTTGATTAACCAGTGCCCTAAGAAATTTAAATGCCCTCTGACTAAAAAAAATCCTGGCTACGGGACTGCTGGTACTGCTGCTGTGTTTTTATGGCACTGTCATTACTTTAGAATGATTGAGAAAGCTGCACCAGTTGAATTTGTGTCTCACATTATTTATTGTATGCTATTCTGTTGTAAGCCGCCCTGAGCCCTACTTGTAGGGAAGAGTGGCCTAGTAAATCTAATTAAATAAATAATAATTTAATAATAATTCCTGCCTCAGTGACCTCCATATTCTATCGGTGCACCACAAAGCTTACCCCACAACAATGAACCCAAAGACTAGACACTCGCTACCTTTAGAACACCTGATAATTGAGGAGAAGGTTTATAGTTTAAAATAAACCTGGTTCACCACGGTTCCCTCAGTTTTTCATCTGGGGAGCACTGAGGTTCAGTGATCTTTCCTTTGAATCAAGCAAGTATTCAAGCACAAGAATTCAGCTTGCTTATAAGCACCTTCTTACACTTGTGACTTCAGTAAGGAAAGTAGCCTGAATTAATTTATACATATTTACTTAAAAGTGGAATTTTGTGGAATGCATTTTTCTATAAAGTACTGTTATCTAACTTCTTCAGTGTGACATAATTTAAAAAATCAGAACTTTTCATGTTGAATAGACCTTCAAAATGTGAATACCTTCGTGGACTCACAAGGGTTTCAGATCAAGCTCATGCTGATTTAGTTTGTATGCAAGGCAGATAGAGTTGCATTGTTGACATAAATAATTAAACTGTCACTGACGTGCAGTGAGATAAACATATGGTGTCATATACCATTGGGCACTTTACAGTACAACATCTTATGTAAGTAAAGAAAAAGTTTACAAATTAATATTAAAACTGTGGTCTTTTGTCATTTTGTATGCAAATGTCAACATAATGATGATATTAACAGTGCTATTCTCTGTTAGAAAAATAAGTGTTAGTTGAAAATGCTTTCCGAAAAACAATAAGAATGTCTGACCTGGAAAACTGTTCTAAAGAAGGTATGTTTTATTTTTAAGTTTGGAAAGTGTAGCAGAACATAGTAAAATTTAGTACAGTGTGTTTAGAACACTATTCTTAGTATAGTTTATGCTCAGTAAGCCCATTGGTAGTACTTGTTTGGTTTCATGTTCACAGGGCATTATGATATTAATTTCAGTGCATTTCTTTTACCCTTTATTTTGTGATGACCAAATAAATTACTGTCATTACCTAAGTTCACAAGATAAAACATACTCAGGTCATACCCATGCACCAAGTATATTGGGGGGGAAATGCCCAATCGAGTTAGAACAGTTCTAAGAATTAATGTCATTATGAAATGTGTCCCATGTCTGTTCTAATACTTATAAGGATGCAATTAACATATCATTAATTAGGATTTAAATTTAGATATATTTCCAACACTATTCTCAGTATAGCTTATGCTCAGTAAGTCCATTGGTAGTATTAGTTTGGTTTCACAGTGAAGGGTATTGATATTAATTTCAGTGTATTTCTTTTACCCTTTATTCTGTGATGACCAAATAAATTACTGTCATGACCTAAGTTCACAAGATAAAACATACTCAGGTCATACTCACGCACCAAATATGTTGAATAAAAAGGCCCAATTGAATTAGAACAGTTCTCAGAATTAATAGTCATTCTGAAATGTGTCCCATGTCTGTTCTAATACTTATCAGGATGCAATTAACATATCATTAATTAGCATTTAACTTTTATTTCAAATGGCATAATTCCTCTGTATAATTGTGATAAATATCTTGCATTTAATTTGATGAGGCTTGCTATTACTTTCTGGCCAGGATATAGTGTTGCTCAGTGTTTTATTTATGAGAAGTTAAATGCTTAATATTATACAGGCAAAGCATAATCTATGGCATTGTATGTAACTCTCAAATAGGCTAATCAAATACTTCTCAATGCATTTTTTATTGTTTAGTATATTATAGATTTTTCTAAAGCTATCAGAGTAAATTCATGTCTTTTCAGGTGCCATTTTCAGTTTGTTTATAGTCTTCTAAAGATGACTTCATGTATGCAAATTGATAGAAGACAGATTATTTCCAAGGACTCACATTGGTGTTAAAGTAAATGAATAATTAATCAGTCTAGCTGAAGCTAAAGTTTTGTTCTTTAGTAAGGTATTAATTGCTGCATTCTCTAAACCTCACAAAAATGTCCTCAGATACTGACTATCTACAAAAGGCTGTATGAATGTTTACCTTTGAGCACAGCTTATTAGTTTAAAACAAGATGGAAACTCACAAGCACTTGCAGGGATCAGTTCATTTCCCCCTGTACCTCCTTCTCACTATATTTACTTTATATTTCTCTACAATTACTTCCTTTTTCTCTCCTCTTGACAGCCCCTATATCAGCTGTTTCTCTTGCTGCCTTCTCTTCTTTCCACTCACCAACTAACCTTTCTTTTACCTGCCCCCCCACACCAGTCTTCAGCTTTATTTATTATTTGTTAACTTCATTTATACTTCCACTTTGGGGACCCAAAGTGGTTGACATAGTTCTCCTGTCCTCCATTTTATTCTCACAGCAACAGTGTGAAGTAGATTAGGCTGAGAGTGTGTGACTGGGCCAAGTTCAGCAAGCAAGCTTTCATGGCAGAGTGGGGATTGGAAGCTGGGCCTCACAGATCCCAAAATCTGACATTTTACCAACTACACTCTACTGGCGCTCAGCTTTTCCTTGTTCCCTCCCTTGAGGAAAAGCCTGGCTAAGTTGCAAAAGTTGTGCGGCAGCAAGTCGCTCAGGAGTCACTAGGCCCAGGCAAGTTGGGTGGCAAGAAGTCACAACCGCCACCACACCTAGGTGAGTTACACAAATTGCATGGTAACAAGTTGCACAGTGGTAGCTGCTGGTCCTGGCTCCAAAGAGTCCTCTCTGTAGGATAGGAGAGAGGGGAGCAGGGATGGACTGGGAGATCAAAATAGCCCATGAAAGGGCCCTGCCCCATTCCCTGCCTTTTACTGACAGAAACAAAGGTTTGAATGCAGTATTATCGTGGTTGCCTAGCAATCACAGTGACCACTGAGATCTCAGAGGGCTTTTCTTTCCACCCCCCTCTTCCACTGCATCACCATCCTTGCTACTTTACCCCACCCTTGCTACACTTATCCCCACCAACCCCTCATTAGTGTTCTGCCCACCTCTCCACAAACTTTGATGCTGTGCCCAGCTGCCTCCCCCCATCCCAGGGGAGAGTGGGCTGGCTTCTTTGTCTCCAACCTCAGGCAACCTTGTACTTGCTGCGGCAAGGCCAGTAGTACAGCAGACAACTGCACTGGACTTGGGGTGGTGGTGGTGACACTGAGAGCTGTATTGGCCACAGCAGCAATGTCAAAAGCTGTGCTAGGCTTGGGGGCCATGGCAGCAATGCTGGGAGCAGTGCTGGCCCAAGGACCACAGCAGTGATGCCTGCAGCTGTGGCAATGACAGAGCAGTGCTGGGCCTGGAGTGTTGTCACCTATAGTTCCTCCCTCTCACAGCAGCTCCAACAAAGAAGTGTTGTCTGCACATACACAGATGATGCTCCTCTTTTTTGGGGTGTGTGTGTTTATGCTGTCTGCCCCTCCCCCCATTTTCAGACACTGCCTTTCTTTACAATAGGCAGTCAAAGCCACTCACATGATTATCCTGTTCTCATTTTATCCTCTCAACAACAATCCTATGAGTTACTTTAGGCTGAGAGGATGTGACTAGCCCAAAGATCCTCTGAGCGTTCACAGCAAAGTGGGGATTTGAACCTGGGTCTCCCAGGTCCTAGTCTGAAATTCTAACCACCTTTTGTTAGGTGGCTGCTGTTGAATAGTAGCAAGCAGCCAGGCCTGCTAGCGGTTGCTGCTGAGCCTGGCCAAAATTGGCCTGGAAAAGGCCTTGCCTCTTCTCCTGTCTTTTACTATCAGAACCAAGGCTTGAATGCTGGCAATACTGTTGTCATTGCCCAGCAACCCCTACAGTGATCACTGAGGGCAGTTCTACTTATCTTGTCTTTTAGATTACTGGGGGTGGGGGAACAGAACCATTGAAATGAATACAACTAGTCCAGTCACAAATTGCTAAGTACTTCACTTAGTTGAGGTATATGTTACTCCAGTATAAATTAGTATCAATTGATCACTCAATAGTCATTAGCTAAAGGCCATTACAGACTCAGTATACATCCAGAGCTAAGAGATGTCAAACAACAACAAACATAAATAAAATAAAAGGGCAATAAACCAAGTAACTTCTAGACAGTGTTCAAAAGGCAACTACCAACTGTTAAAATTGTTTAGTAAAATGTATCCTACAAAACCTGTAATTATTAGTTATTCAGCCAGCAAAATAGGAACTACAAGAAGGGGGACCCCGCGATACTCGCGGGGTGGGGGAGGAGAAGCGCCATGGGAGGAGAAGGAAGCAGCCACAGGTGAGCCTTCTCCCCTGCCCTCCCCCGGCACCCACAGCGAGGCCTGGGCCTCTCCAAGCCTTCTCCCTCCTCCCCCCGCAGCACTATCAGCGAGAGGCCTGAATGGCCTGCTGACCTTCCCCCCCCCCCCACGGTGGCGAGGGCTGCTTACAGCCTCCAGCCTGCCAAGCCTTCTCCCACTCCCTCCCCCTCTCCCTCCCTAGCATTGGGAGCGCGGCCTGAAAGGCTTACAGCCACCGGGCCCCACCAATCTCCCCCCTTCCCCCTCCGCCGGTCTCCTCCTCCCACCCGCTCCAGCAGCCGATCTCCTCTTCCTCTCTCCCCAACTTGGCTCCCACGGCGAGGCCTGAGCGGCTTCCAACCGCTGGCCCACCGGAGAGTTCCAAGCGCATTCCCTGCGGATGCGCAGGAAATGCTCTTTTACTTTTGGGGGGATTTAAATATCCCCCTATATTTTTTCAACTTTTTAGATTTTTGAGCACACCTGGGGACTTCCCCAAGTGTGCAAGAAAATCTCCCTGCCCCCCAGGTGCCCTCGATGTGCGGATTTAGATATCCGCACGCAGGGGGCACCTTGGGAATTAGATATATAGATGGGAAACCTTCAGCCTAAACTAAAAACTCTAAGCGGGACCATTTTCATTTACACACTATATATAAACTGGAATAGAAGTCCAGTACTGATATATGCCCAGATGTTAACAGCAAAAAATATACATTAAAATATCCTCATACAGTTATATAAAAACAGACCTCAATATAATATTCATAAAATTTATATGTCCAGACATTAGTTAATTATATGTTTATCTTGACAGCCATATTTTCCTCATCTTAATGGCCAACCAGCCATATTTAGCAACTTAAAAAGTAATTTCCCTGTTCCTATCTGCTAACATTATTAAAAGATAGGAATAGGGAAATTACTTTTAAAGTTGCTAAATATGGCTGGTAACATTATTAAAAGATAATTCCCCCTATCTTCCCCGGCCAGGCTAGAAATTGTGGGATTAATATACACGTCCCAGATGTGTTTATAGATTTTACAATAAAAGAAAACATGTACTAATGACTCAGTACTCCCATCCCCACATGGAGATGAACTATCTTCATAGTGTTAGAGAATAAGCTTGATATTTGCTTTATGGACTATTTATTGCTACACACAATGGACTGTGCACACACACACACAGGCTTAGAAAGCTGTACACTTTAGGTCACCTGTTGTGATGCTACACATAGAAAGTGCCTGCACATGCCTTACATGTAAATAAGGTTTCAGCAACACAGTTATACAGCCTGGTGAAGACGCACACACCTCCATTATTGTGAGCAATGAGAAACAACAACCTCAAGAAGAGACAGCCCCATTGCAGAACTGTTTGCAGTCACGTACTACCCATCGTCCGCTTTGTTCCTGCATTGGTATTTCCTGCCAAATGGACATTTGGTTATCAAAGAGAGTGGCCTGTTTCATCCTTTACTGGTAACCCTTGGTGGGAACAGGACCTTGGTATAAACTGGCAAGAACCCATTTATAAATTGCCAATTGCTGTAAATAAAGCAATTCGACTAACAATAGGGCATCCTCTTATATCTGCCTTCCAAAACTGCAGAGGGTAGCATATCATACCACAATAATATAAATGCCCTCCTATAGTCAGGACTCTTTAAGCTGTTAATATAGGGCATCGGTAGAACCCTATTAAGAATACTCACCTTTTCACTCTATTCAAGTCATGCTGCTTTTCCACATCTAAGATACTTTGTTTAACCAGGCTTCTGTCCTGATCAATGTGCATGGACAATAAAAATTGTTGGGAAAGGCCATAGTAACCTAATTTGCTCCACATCAATCTCAGCCAGGGAGAGTCAAATTTATCCTTCAAGATTAGATGGGCAAGTCTGTTAGTTGTAACCAGTATGAAATAACCTCAATATAATCTGGCCTTTGCTATTACTATTCCGGGTTCGAGGGGAACAGCCGCTTTTGATGCATTTGTTGGTGTTTGGAATACTGCTCTTAGAAATTTGGGCTGTGACCTTTTCATCAGTGTCCTATTTGCTACAGTGCTATATGGAACTCCATATAGCAATTGTATTCAAGATTTAAGCAAAAACACAAATAGAAATAGAATAGAGAGAATTGTAAAAAATATATCTAGCAAATAATACTAAATAACCCAATGACACATATTATTGTAGGGGGGACTTTAACGCTAGAATTGGACTAGACAATACTAGTCTGTAGAATAGATTTAAAGCTTGTCCTCCGGAGCCTGGAAGCTCCCTATTGCCATATGTTAGGATCTCAAAAGATTATAAAGTGGATTATGCTGGGTATATAATGCTGCAGGCAATTAGTAGAATGAGCCTCTGTATTTTAAATGTCTTATCCAAATGACTTTGCTGAATTTATGGCTGAGTTCAGACTTGCAGTTTGCCCCGAGTTAGGCACGTGCCAGAAACGTTTCACAAACGGATTAAAGGGCCGGTTCACACAGGCGCATTTGTCAGGCATTTCCCAGCCATACTCAGCCCGTCTTGTAGCGCTTGCCTCCCGAGTTTAAAAAGTACCTGGTGAAAGTGGTAGCAAACCCTGGAGAGTGCGGTCATCCCGCGTTCATCCTGCACCAACAAAGTGTGAATGCCGAAAACCGCAATTGCTCATGCGCATATCTCTGGATTACCAAAAAGAAAGCTGTGCCTTACAGCCGCGCCTCCACCAGGGGTGGGCCAACAGTGCGAACGCTCCCTTGCGCCTCCTCCCCAGTATGCTCCCGCATCAGTTGGGGCAGTGTGACTGGGAATACTTGTTCCGGGTTTTTTTTGCCACGACTCCCTCGCGCTTCAAACTGCCAGTCTGTCCTCGGCCTACATATTGGTCTGGTGAAAGGATGATTACATCACAGTATCTGAAAATATGGTCCAGTTTATTGAAATTTTTGACGTTAGTAACTATTACGATAGTTGAGATACTGCTTTTTAAGCCACATACTGAAGAGTGATATAAAGAGGCATTAGTATGGGAAAAGGGATTGAGTAGGATTAGGTGGAATGATAGTCTAGAAAGTGTGATGACTGAATTATTTTACCCAGGTTAATTAAATGGGACTGTACAGAAACTCTTAGATGCAGATAATATGGATACATATACATACATAGGACTATAAATGGAATAAATAAGAACTGTAATAGAACATTTAAAGGGTACTCTATGGCTGAGTTCAGACTGGCAGTCTGGCAGACTGGGAGTCGTGGCAAAAAAGACCCGGAACAAAGTGTTCCGGGTTTTCCCGGTCACACTGCACCGACTGATGCGGGAGCATACCGGGGAGGAGGCGCAAGGGAGCATTCACACGGTCCGGAGGCACGGCTGTAAGCGGCTTTTTCTGGTAATCCGGTTATGTGCACTCATGGGCTCATGCGCATAAGCGGGATGGATGTGGGATAATCGCGCTTTACAGGGTTTGATACCACTTTCACCTGGTATCTTTTAAACTCGGGTTGAAGTTACAAGACGGGTCAGTACGGCTGGGGAACGCCTGACAGATGTACTTGTGTGAACGGCCCCTTTAATCCGTTTGTGAAACGTTTCTGGCTCATGCCTACATCGGGGCAAATTGCCAGTCTGAACTCGGCCTATATCTTGCTTTGATAGGGAGTGTAGAAAAGCAATGAGGGAATATTAGAGGAGTAATGTGAAGTATGTTACGCAGGTGGTATTAAAATAGCAAAAATTACAATAGAAAGCGCTTCTTTGCTGTAAGGAAAAAGAAGCAATGAAAGGAGCCTGGATACAGCTAAGTCAGGCGGTTAAGCTTAAGGATGCTCCCTTATTCTGGTGACTTGGGTCTGACTGCTCAAATAGTATTTCTGTGGCTATGAATAGCTCTATATTAACAGAAGTTTGGGGAAAGTATTTTAGGGAAATGTATGCTAGCTCTGAACCCGAATAAGTTGGCCTTGATAGCATGGAAAATTTGCCAAGCTGACCACCAGTTGAGCCCACAGAGGTGAGGAACCTTATCCAAACCCTAAAACCTGGTAAAGCACCAATCATTGACTTAATCCCTCCTGAATTAATAAAGAAGACCTCGGAATGGTGGGTGCCAATATTAACATCCTTATTTACGCCACTTGACAAGACCAGAAGTATAAATAGGATTTAATGGCTTAGGAAGGTGAAATATGTTTCTCTTCTTGTTACCCTTCAGAGTAGCTGCTTGAATATAAATAAGACCTTTCCAGCAAGCTGATGTCAAGAGCTGATTCAAATGGTCATTTCCTCAATGAAAAGGATATTGAGCAGTTAACTAATCACTCCTGCTTCTTAAGCCACACTGGCATATGGCTGCCTGGTAGGCATGTGAAGCCATTAATGAAAAGAAGTTCTACACTGATTTCTATGTGAGTTAGCTACATAAAAGCTAGTTGCAATTAATAGTAGTTCTAGAAATCAGCCGAAGGCAGGTTTCTAAAAATATATAAAATGTGTATTTTATTGTCATATTGATTTTGTGAAACTTAAAATTTTACCTGGTACGGTTACTATGTAACTCCCTGGAAGAAGGATAGGATAAAAACATAATAAGTAGATATTTTAAGATTAGCCTCTTTTCATTTTTGGTTAGCTGTATCTGCAGGAATAAATTTAATATGGTTGTAATTGTTCCTATGTATTTTATGGGGTTGCCAGGTCCCCTCATTCATCCAGTAGGGGATTAGGGGGCATTCCAGGGGTGGGTGGGGACATCACGTGATGTGATGATGTCACCTGGAAGTGACATCATTGTGTTGGCGACACCAGGTTTTTTGGTGAAACTCTGTGGTAGATTCGCCCTCAAGCCATAGAGTTTTGCCAAAAAACCAGAGTGTCCCTTACACAATGACATCACTTCTGGGTGGCATGATTGCATTGGGGACGTTGCATAGTGCCATGCAATGCTCTCGCTAAGCTGTGAAGTCTTGTGAGCAGAAATTCTATTTTGTGAGCTACTGGCATTAAAGTTGTGAGTGAGCAATTTGGCTTTTGCATAAATTAATTTGCTCTGGAGCCATCCTTCCTGAGCTAAGACAAAAAACTGTGAGCTTGAGGCTAAAAAACTGTGAGCTAGCTCACACTAACTCAGCTTAGAGGGAACACTGGCGCTGTCCCTGTTTAGTGAGAGCCAGTTTGGTGTAGTGGTTAAGTACATGGACTCTAATCTGGGAGAACCAGGTTTGATTCCTCACTCCTCCACTCTCAGCGGCTGGATGACCTTGGGCAAGCCATAGTTCTGTCAGAGGTGTTATTGAAAAGAGCAGTTTCTGGCAGAGCCCTCTCAGCCCCACCTACCTCACAGGTTGTCTGTTGTGGAGAAGGGAGTTTGTAAGCTTCTCTGAGACTCCGAGGGAAGGGCGGGGTATAAATCCAATCTCTTTTTCTTCTTCTTTAGGGGAGGGGTTTCCCCCTTTGGCCAGCTGGTCCATGGTGGGGAAAAGCCCCCAAAAGTGGTGTTAGCCAAATTGCTTTATTTACAGCAATTGGCAATTTATAAATGGGTTCTTGCCAGTTTATACCAAGGTCCTGTTCCCACCAAGTGTTACCAGTAAAAGATTCGAGGCGGTTGCAGTTTAAAATAGATGTCTTTTACTTGAAAATATATCTCATACAAACAATACTGATGCACTCACACATTCAATCAAGTTCCTCAGAATCACAGTATTAAGCACTTTTGCATTAGCAGGTAGGGGTGATGGTGGGCGATACTTATCTGTCTCACAGCTTTGGTTGTTCCAATGAACAATGGATGGGAAGAAATGTAAACTAAAGGGAGCTCACACATGACCAGAACCAGCCAGAACGTGTGGGTCTCTTGACTGCAGATCAAAAGATCAAAGTAGAGGCAAGGGTTTGGGGATAGCAAGTGGGACTTAAGAGGAGTAAAAAGCAGACAGGGTTGTTGCGGGGGATGCTAGCTAGGAAGGGCCAGGTGAATGGTCCTTACCTTTTATAGTGGATCCATTAGTAGATGAGTGGTAGCTGTTCCAACCTGTGGACCCACCTACCTGTTAGTCCGTCCCAAAAACAATCCTATTGGTTGTATGTGGAAAGGGGAGGTTACCTGAGGGGGTGGCCAATATTGTAACCTAAAACCTTACTCAGAGTATGGCATCTGGACAGGTGTGAAAACCTTGGCGTCAGGAAGCTCCATTGTAGTGTTGATGAAGCTGGCCATTCTCATTGTGAACCAAATGTTCATTTGGCAGGAAATACCAATGCAGGAACAAAGCAGTGATGTGTCGTACGTGACCACAAGTGATTTTGCAATGGGGGCTGCCTCTGCTCAAGTTTTGTTTCTTACTGCTCACAATAATGGAGGTGTGTGCTTCTTCACTAGGCTGGTAACTGTATAGCTGAAACCTTATCTACATGTGTAAGGCTTGTGCAGGCACCTTCTATGTGTAGTATCACAACAGGTGACTTATAGTGTACAGTCTTCTGAGCCTATGTGTGTGTGTGCACAGTCCATTGTGTGTGTAGCAATAAATATAGTCCATAAAGCAAAATATCAAGTTCATTCTCTAACAGTGGGGGATCCTCCACTTGGACCTGAAGGCTGGCAACCCTAGTATTTAAAGCAATTGTGTTCTTAGATAGTTGAATGTTTTTTCTGTAATTCTGTCACTGAGAGTGATTTTGTCAATCACTGTTGATAACTATTAATTGATTGCTGATTTCAGTGCTCTAGATTTTAAGGGAAACTATTTTGAAGCTGAAATGGAAAATTAAGAAATGTCTGTTTTTGTGTTTCATAATTTATATTTGAGAAAGCAAACTCACACCTTCTTTTTAGTTTCAGTTAGTATTGCTCTTTGATGTATTGATAGAATTTATGTGCAGCACATTTGGTATAGTTGCAGAGTAAGGGTTGCAGGTGCTTCCTTGAGGGTAATAAAGTCAGACTGATGCTTTTCACTATTGTTAGTATATTGTGTTATGCACTTGGATTTAAGTTTGAGGTTGGGTGTAAGTACAGATTAATGATACGATTGTTTGAAATTTGTAGATGTTACACTTTGATTACTGTTTGTTTTCTTCTAGTATCCCCTGAGGCAGTCGGATTTCTCTCAGCAGTTGGAGTGTTTATTATCCTGTTGCTGATTCTTTTTCTGTATATTAACAAGAAGATGTGTTTTGAAAATGTTGGCGGCTTCCCAGACATCAGTTCACAATACAATACAAGAAAAAATTCACAGGACAAGCTTTGTAAGTATAAAAAATACTTTGTTAGTCCTTAGTGTGCAATATCATGTGAATAATGTTATGGAAGTGTAATAATTTGGCTAGAGTAAGGGAATTTGTAGAGTACTAATATTATTTGTGGTGGTTAGTCAGAATTAAATTTTTACATCTGGGAGAATTGTGATGACTCATGGAGGAAGGGAAATCCCATCTCCCCTGGCAGCTCCCATTTCTTTCCCTCCTGTTCTGGATCACACAAAGTAGAAGAAGTATAGGAGTATACTGATATTTTTATATTGTCTACATTTACCATTTTATGACCTGATGCATTATGTTATGGCCTATGGCTAAGACAATAAACTTATATTTATACTACTGTTCTGGGTCCTTTCCTCTCCCCTTCCCATGTTCCATAGGCCCATCTCCCTGTTTCCCCTCCCTCACCTACCAATTTTCAGGTTCCCCCCCAAACTCACAATTACTAGGCTACCCAAGATGTTGGTTGGTTTCTTTTTGCAACCTCTGCACAGGCACATGTGTTCTTGCTGCATTTTGAAGGAGTTTGGGGAAGTTAATTCTCTATTCTTAGCTTTCATATTTTTCTGCAAATTTGTTTTTTATCTATGTGAGAAAACCACCCTTTATTATTAGATATATGATGGGAGTTGTTTAATTTAGTTCAGGGATTTACATTTTTCAATGTAAAAAGAAACAAATAATTTGAACCATCCCAAATCCTGTTAAGAAAAAAATTATGATTAATTAGATGACCACCTTTCTATTAATATGTAGCATAACCTGGAGAAGTTGAATTTTTCCAAATATAAGGGAGTGGCTTCTAATACTTGGTAAAATGGCATTTTTGTTCTACTGTGGGTACAGTCCACTATGTATTGAACATAACGACAAGATGCCCAGTGGTTTCAACAGAACTTGGTGACATTCAGTGACTGCAGCTTAGTGTAGAGTTAAGCAAGCGTACAGCTATTCATTTAACTGTGCTTAAGGGTTGATTGTGGCCATGGCTATAAAATATTTTGTCTGTGTGAACAAGCAGTTATGAACAAATCCCATGTTTAAGTATACTGTACTTGGTTATTAGGAAATAGAATATAGAGTACGAGAAGTTAAGCAAGATACTATTCTATTGTGACACAATTTCTATTTATTTATGGTATATTATTTAAATGTGTTTTTCTTTGCAGGTGTAGGATAAAATGTCCCACTTTCCATACAGCATTTTAAATACTCAGTTTTGTTGTGGTTAGCTGATTATGAGTTTTACCATAACACTAGAAAACTTATATAAAGCAGCTGATTCTGGACTGCGGGTGTGGTCTAAAATGGCCCTCTTTTCATATAGTATTTTAAATAGTTACTGTTGAAATACTTAGTCATTGATGAGCTTTAATGTAACATTGCAAAATGTATATTTTCCGGATTTTTATAGAAGACATTTTGTCTAGTTTATTTACAGTGACAGAATTAAGAGAAGTAGTGGTTTAAATGATAGGATACAGGACAGCAAACCTAAATATCATTGAACCTGAGGAGTGACACATTCAGAAACCAGAAAATCTTTTTCTTCTAAGATACTTTTATTATTAAACAATAGAAACATGGCATTTTTCAAAAATTTTCAGCAAAATCTGAACCTTCCTTCTGTGTCTTCTTTGGTTGACACCTTCAGTAATGCTGTAGATGATCTAACCAGTGCTGTTGGAGATGTAAGCTATACAGTAGCTGATTCAGTTACAGAGCAGGTAACAAACATGATCAACAGTCTTCGAACAGATGAAACTGCTAAAACACAGGAAGATAAATCTGAAGTGGGTAAAGAGGAAAATAGCACAAATAATGACATAGGAAAGTATATGAGAGAAACAAAGTATGACTCAGAAGAGAAGCATAAACAGTCTGATTATTTAAAACAGAGTATGTATGGTAGAGGAGAAACCTATCATGGCATAGACAAAATGCAGAGACAGTTAAATGCTACAGAACCTAATGAACTTAATGATTCAGAAGTATATAGGGATATGAATAATTCAATCAAACATGGTAAACACAAAAGACAAACAGGAAATAAGTACGTAGAAAATACATTGCCAAAAGATACTGGTGAGAACTACGGTACATGTAGAACTGAAGAATCCCTTCATGAAAAACCTAGTAAGAAACTGTATCCAGAGCTAGAACAACCTAAGGACCCGTTGCAGAGGAAAGTTAAAAAAAAATCACCAGAAGTTGATTTCATGGATGCCAAAGAAGCTCAGAGTATTGTATCAAAGAATTTAGAAGCAAATGAAGTGCAAACATCAAAATTGCCAGAACGAAGGTCCAAAATAGTACATGGTGTTCATGAAGTAAAATCTAAGAAACAGAAAACAAATTCTGAATACCCCAGACAGTCTGTAACAAACCAGAAAGAAAATGCCTCATCTACTCTTTCAAAGGAAGTTGCAAAGCAAAAGCATAAAGAATCAGAAAGTTGTTCTAAAGAAGTGAGTAGTAAGAAGACACCAGCCAAAGGTGAGGTGTCTTTTATCATATTTAATCAATTTGACCTTTCCTGGATCTTTTACTACATACTTCTTTTCTAAACTATTTTGTAGGTTTATAGATTTCTATTATATAAATCTATAAAACAAAACTGTGTGGAATTTCTTTAAGATTTGTATATTTTTTCTTTGAAATTTGATTTTCCTAATTAGCTATGAAATATGTCTCTGTCCTAATTGATGCCACTCATTTTAATAGCTTTTATTCATCTACCTTTTTCATTTTTTCCTGCTATTTTCTGAGTTTGCTGGATATTTGTGTGACTTATGTTGGATTATGAAGACTGTTTTTGTAGATAAGTTCTTGAATGTCAAATGTTTGCATGAATTCCTTCACCATTTCAGTGGATCTGGATGTGGTGAGTTGTTGAGTTCAAAAGAAGATTTATGAGAAATAATATCTGGAATTCTAATATGTTTTGAGGTATGTAGGTCTTGTAAAACAGAAATAACAACTTTTTTGCTTTCTATGATTTTTAATTTACAAGCCATTTACAAGACTCCATAGATTAAACAAGATTATACCTTTTAAAATGTATTCAGTGAGATAAACAAACTGTAAATAGATACATCCTCAAGAGTCAGTGAAATAAATGGACTATAAAAATACATAATACAGATACTGTGCTAAACAGTGTATCTTCTAGAATTACTACTACTGCATAATTACTACTGCTGCATAATATTAATTAATATGTAACTAAATTGCTAAATCATCAAAAGCTCATCATTAATTAAGCTAATCTATTTATACCTCAAAAGCTTATTCTCAATAATCCGTTAAATGTAAACATATAACTCCATTATTGAGATCTAGTATTTATTGTACGTGCAAATTATACTTGTTGCTGTATACTGTCTTCTGAGCTTTTATTTACATTCTATGTATTTTGGTTTTAATTTTAAATTTATTGTGCACTGTGTAATAAATAGTTGTATTTTATTTCATGTTTTAGCTGCTCAACCTTTAAGGTTCCTAACTTGATTTTCCATTTGGATCTCCCCCCCCCCCCCCGTTGTTTAATAATAATTTCCCCCTACACTAACAACAGAGGCAGACTTTGGAGAAAAGGTATATTGTCATGTTTTCTCTGGCAAGAAAATAGCATACATAGCATACATATCATGGAGCCATATTGTGACAAAACAGATACCAAATGATACCTTAAGGACCAAATAAATTTATTCCGTATAAGCTTTTGTGAGTCTGGCCTTGCTTCTTCAGATCCATTTGAAGTGAATATTTTTTTTTGCACAGAAATCATAGAAGGGAGGGGAGTTGTAGAAAGGAGAGACCTGCTACAAATCATTCAGGTGTAAGTCCCTGTGTAATGGACTGAAACAGAAATGGTTGATATACAGTGCAGTCCTGAGGGGGGCTAAAACACTCAACAGGCTGCTACACTGGAGTATCACCGTGATTTGCTGGTCCAAGCCAGAGATATGCTGGCAACCCAGTGCCACCACTGCTGAGCACTGACACAGCAATGCTATCATCTCCAGCCTGCGTACTAGCAGCACAACCCCCTGTTCTGGTGGAGTGGGTAGGTCCTTGGGCATGGCAGGATCTTGAAGTCATCCCAGCCCAGGAATGCTCCATGGCAACAGTGTAGAATTATTTCTGCAAAAACTGTGGTGTAGCCCATAGGTGTCCATTCAGCTCAGGAAGGGCAACCCCCCCACCCCAAGCTGCCATTCCTCACCTTCCTGCTGCATCCAGTGCTGGTCCCCAGCAGCTAATATAAAGCTTAGTCTGTATGTGGGCAATCCAGATGTTAACTTGCATAGCACAGGACTATTTTGGTTTGCTTTGTGACCATGGAACATCTCACAACATAGTAGTTGCTCGAACACACACTTGAGGAATGGGTGTACCATACAAGAATACAATTCACTGACCAGGTACAGTGTGGGGGGAAGCAGCCACAGAGGGCCATCAGACCTCAGCAGACCTGATCCACTCAAGGAGGGTGTTTCCTGCTACCAGAAGAGTCCACCCAGGTTTTTTTTGGCAGGCACACCAACCCAGAGTAGCCAAGGCAGCAAGCTGCTACCCAAAGGCAGAACTCTGTGCTAGCAGTCACAGCATGGATGGCCCAGTACAGAGCAAGGGTAGTGCAAGTCCCTCACTGATCCTCCACCCACACCCCTATTCCTCTCCTCCCTGTTTCAGCCAGGGGCCATGGCTGCACCTGAGCAGCTGCAGCAAACAGCCCATGGTGGCACAGTGCTGGCTGCCACTTACCATGGCCCCATAAGGATGCCATTCTATGCCCCACCCACTGCCAAGCTATCACCCCTGCAGAGTGTTTGGGGGGGGGCATTCAGCTGACCCTAGATCTCATTTGACAGATTGGCCCGCATGGAATGCTGGCCCCAGGTCCACAGAGATACACAGGGCCTGGTGACCAGGTGTACAATTCCATTGGTGCATCACTGTTGACATGTTTCTTCCTCAGGCAGACCCATCTAGTGATCATCTCTATGCCGATCAGTTGGTATCCAGAACCATCAACATATACCCCTAGAGCCCCCCCCCCCAAAATGAGCGGTCAGCCCTCTGACACAACCCAGCCCCCCCAGGAAGTGCTGTGCCTAGGTGCTGGGCATGGCCCAAAACCAGGCCAGGTGGGAAGGGGAGGTGGGGCCCAACCCATGACCAAGAACACAGGATACAAACATCACTAAATAACAAACTTTATTGTGAACACATGAACAGCAAAAAATCTACAGTAATCACAACACAGGCAAAACACAGATCAGTTTGGTGTAGTGGTTAAGTGTGTGGACTCTAATCTTGGAGAACTGGGTTTGATTCTCCACTCCTCCACTTGCACCTGCTGGATGACCTTGGGCAAGCCATAGTTCTGGCACAGCTGTTCTTGAAAAAGAGCAGTTTCTGTCAGAGCTTTCTCAGCCCCACCTACCTCACAGGGTGTCTGTTGTGGGGAGGGAAAGGGAAAGGCGTTTGTAAGCCACTCTGAGACTCCTTTGGGTAGTGAAGGGGGGAGTATAAATCCAATCTCTTCTCTTCTTCAAAATAGCAATGGACAACACTGCTCAAAGGGAATGATAGGGTACATGGGCTCCCCCCTTGATCTGGGGGCACTGGCTACCATTCCCTGTAGCACCCATCTCCTGGAGTTCAATGAGAAGATCAGGGAGCCTGCCTATGGTCCTGGCAAGCTGGTACAGATGTCCCCTTATGGCCTCAAGGCACATAGGCAAGCTACTAGTGGCAGGCCTGTGACAGGCTTCAGGAGGCTTCTCATGCCGCTCCAGGGAATGCAAGAACACTTGTATGCTGGCCACCTGATCCAGCTGGGCCTTCATCTGATGCAGGACTGCTAGCATAACCATGAGCCTGTGGGGAGGAAAGGAGGGATAATTGGAACATAGTTGCCCCTGGCCCAGGCTACAAGTTGTGGCCAGCTGACAGATGGGCACAGTGAGGGACCAGCCGCTACCCAGCACTCGCATGGGGCACATTCACCTTTGATGGGATGGGGGATCAGCATTGTGTCCTGGTCTGAGGGTATGATGTCCTCTATGAATGCCTTGGACCCTCTGCTGGTCATGTGGGGGGTGTAGCACTGGTACCACCCTGAGTAGGGAGCCATCCCTACCCACCTGACCCTCAGATGCAGTGACATGGGCAGGTGGCATGGGTCAGAAGTGCCACAGCGCTTTTGGGATGCAGGTGTATCTGCCCCATGTCACCTTCCCTGCTGCCAAATGCGTTCCTGGTCCCACTCCCACTCAGTAATGCCCTGGATGTTCTGGCCCACCCCTGATGCCTCTAACATCCCATCCCTCATGTCCCCATCCTAAGGGGCCTCAGATAAGGTGGTGGCAGCTGCTGCCAGACAGCCATGTTGTGGAGCATGGTTATGCCCCAGGGCTGGGGCAAATAACAGAAGCCCATCCCTCCCCAACTTCTCCTGGTATTTTCCCGGGGCGTAGTCTTTGAGGCAGCTGCCCTGCGGTTGGTTGGTTCCTCCCAGTTCATCATAGCCATGCTGTTGTGCCCCTGTAACATCTTGTGGACACGACAGTGTGGTGGCTGGGGACACCAGCACAGTCACTGCCCATGTAACACAGCAGGGTTGTTTGTCTGGTCCCCTGCCTGTCCAATCTCCCCTTAGGGAACAGACTAGTGGCGTCGCTGTTGCACCACCATCTGCCACCTCCACCACAGCAGCCCTCAGGATTGTGCTGCCTATGAATGATGAGAGAGATCAGAGGTTCCAGTCCCCCATAGTGCACAGTTACAGACAGATAAATTCTAATCCAAGAAGGCACGATATGAAGCATAAGACAAGGATTACAGTGTGATACAGCATAACATGATCACAGCATGATAACATGATCACAACATGAAAAAGAACTGATTGACTTCTCTGAAGTGTGGGTCCTACTGAACAATTAACAAATATAGTGCATTAGGAAATCCAAGTCTCTAAATAAATAAATAAATATTTAAGCCGGGTGGTGATATAGTATTTGACCTGTTGATGAGTTCTAATTTAGTACTTCCATGTTGGATTCACCTTTTGGAGATTTTTGGGTCCCCCCCCCCCAATTATATTCTTTAAAAAAAGATTTTCACTGTGTACTAAAAAACAGGCATAAAAATAAAATAATTATCACACATTTGTATTTGCTGATGGATAATAAGCATAATAGAAAGCTAGTGAAGCTATAAATCCAGGTTAATTTAATCACTGATTTATGTGGAAATAAATGTAGCCATGATGCTATTAATCCAAAATACAAAACATGTAAATGACTGGATAGACATTCATATCAAACTGTAGAAGAACATTATTCTGTGAATCTGATGTTCTTTTAAAAGACAAAGAAAGTTGAATGATAGGAGAAGGGAATGGGAGACAAAGCAATGCCATGTTTGGGAAGAAAAATACCATGCTCTCAGTGAGTTACAGCTGAAGTTAAACATTTAGAAACAATGTATTTACCTCTTTAAAAGCTTTATGGTTTTCTAGTTAATTGTGATGCTGTACTTATTTGAAATTTGACCTGCCTAAATCTTGTTAAAATATGAAAAGTTGCATTGATACTTGAAAAATCATTAATCCTTGAAGTTGTTACCACTCTTCCTTGTGGTGTCATATGTTGTCTTGTTTTTTAACTTCTTTTTTATATAGACAATTCATACATAAATAAAGAGCAGCATGGTTCATCATCTGAAAGTGAAGATGAGGCGCTGGGTAAATACCATGAAGCCTTGTCCAGAACTCAGAGTTCAAGGCCACCAGCTGGAGATAACAGACAACAGAAAAACTATATTTGGGAAACCAGACAAAAATATAGTCCTCTGTCCGCAGAGTATGATGGGTACAGTAGTGAAGCCTCAATAGATGAAGGTATGACTTATTTTACAATAGGTTTTACTTCATTTTCTTTCATATTTATCCAATAGAATTATAATGGTAATACAATTGCAAGACAGAAATTCTAAAGCCACCAGTAACATCTAAAATCATGAATATGCCTTTTGAAGTAATCAAGGTTCACTGAGAAAATATTGAACTTTAAAGAAACTTTTCCTTTCATACTGCTTTGTATGTAGAACAGTGGTTCTTCCAAGGGGTTGGGTCCAGACCAATTGGCAATTTCTACTGATTCCTCATTCTCACTGCAGACCCCGCTCATATCTTTCTGTAGGAGCAGCATTCTGTGGACATCAGTGGGCTATAGTGTCGGGGGTGGGGGTGGGGAATAGGCAGGAATGTTCCATACCACTGATAGAAAATTTAGTCTGGATCCAGCCCAGGGATTTTTTTACCTGAATATCAGAATTGTTAACAAAATATTTTCTCACACTATGTGAAATCCAAGGTTTATAGAAGTCCTCAGATCATAAATGAGGCAAGATGTCTGTATTAACTCTGAAAATGCATGTTTTGATTACTGGAATTGTTAAGAAGTCATTGTTGTCATAGATCAGGGGTGGCCAAACTTGTTTAATGTAACAGCTACACAGAATAAACATCAGATGTTTGAAAGCCACAAGACATAAACAAATATTACACACATGTTTTTATTGGAAAATATGCAAATTTGCTTTTTATTAACATTAAATTAGACTTTGTGAGAGAGCCACATGCAACTCCCAAGCTGCAGTTTGGCCACCCCGTCATAGACTAATTATTCTAAAGTTGCAGTCCTAATGACATTTTCCTTGGAGAAAGACCCAGTGAATAATATGGAACTTACTGCCAAGTACAGCTGTTTAGGATTGCTCCGTAATAGTGCATATGTTAATTTACCATGGATCAATTAGGAAAATATGTCTGCTTAAAACCCTATAGCCATTTGGATTCTAGAATACTCACATTTCAGAAATATAATTGTTTAGAGTTTTGTAATCCCCTGCAACTTTATTTTAAAATAATTTAACACAGAATAGAGAAAAGGCTAATTATTTGAATGGTAGCTAGGACAAAGACTGGGGTGGGTGGCCAGTGGCCAGCCTATTCCTCCGACTCCGGCATGCCTCCTCAGCTGCTCTGGTGCCCTACCATTGGCTCCAGGTGGGGGGAGGAGCCCTTTCCTGCTGCTGTTCATCCGCCCCGCCCAGCCTCCAGCCAGCTCTCTCCCTTCCCCTCACCTGGCCCAACAAAATGCAGGCCTCATTCTGCTTATTTGAATGGTGGCTGGGTACCTTTATTAAGACATACATTGAGCAGGTACCTTGCTGGGGTATTATCATGCTATGAAGTGGAAAACCATTTATTTTTCTTTAATGTGTGCCCAGATGCTCTTACATTGATGCAAGAATGTTCTGCTTTAACAAAAGGCACCATGCACTGTAGGGACACCCAAGAACCAATAGACTGAAATGGTAGGATCCACCCCTAAATTTAGGAATAAAGCAATCAGGCTCTTCCATTAATTTCAAAAGAGAATTAAAAAAAAGACAAGAAGTCAATCTCTTGACCATCATGGAATTATTCTGGGTTTTTCTACTCTCATTTTTAGTGCTTCCTCCTAAGGATATTGTGTCTTCTGCTGATTGATAGTCTTTATATTGTATGTCATTTATTTAAGATATTTTTGTGCCACTTTTTTAGAGTCCTTCTTGATGAGTCTTCCAAGCCTCACAGCCAATCTCCAATTCCTTAGCATTTGGTCTGCCCTGTGGCAGAGTAGTAATAGACGGAATCATTCTTAATAATTGGGCTGGGTGAGAGCTTGCAGACACAATCGTGGCCGCAAAATATTCTTTCTTAGCGGCTTTGACTGCCATCTCCTAGGATCTCATAAACGTCCTATAGGATGCTCTTGTAGTTTCGTCGTGAGCATGCTGCCACTGTCTCTCTAGCTGTCTGAGCCCTCTACATGGGGCTGCCCTTGTCCCAAATCTGGAAGCTGCAGCTGGTGCAGAATGTGGTGGCCAGGCTGTTGTTGGGCCTCCCTATGTGAGAGCACATCCAGCCTGTGCTAAAAGCATTGCACTGGCTGCCTATAGCATACTGGATTCAGTTCAAGATGCTGGTTCTTACCTTCAAAGCCCTATATGGTCATGGGGCTACATACCTAAGGGACCGTGTTTCCCCACATGTTCCCCAGAGAGCACTACGATCGGGGTCCCAAAACCATTTGGCCCTTCTGGGCCTCAGAGAAGCCAGACTGGCTATGATGAGGGCCAGGGCCTTCTTAATGGTGGCTCCGTACTGGTGGAATGAGATCCCAGAGGACATCAGGGCCCTGCGGAACCTTTTACAGTTTTGTAGGGCCTGCAAGACAGAGCTTTTCCACCAGGCCTTCGATTAGGGAGCCGCACCCAAGAAACTTAGGCCCTGGCCCCAATATTAACATCATTATCAAAAGCCTAATATAACACAGACTTGATGTTAGCTGGAATTTGCCTGTGGATGCTGCTAATGCCCACCATCTTGATACAAACTGTACTAGCACTTTATATTATATTATGTTTTATAATTGTATTGTTATGATTTTACTCAATTTTGTTTTAGCTGTTTTATATACTTCATGTAAGTTGCCCTGAGCCTGCCTTGGCCGGGAGAGCAGAATATAAATTTAAATAAATAAAATCACAACAATATTAAAAACAAGCTATCAAAACAAGCTACTGGACATAAGCAGCATAAAAACTGTCCATAAAACAAAAATAGGCCATTTAAAATTGATAAGATAAAACCCTTAATTAAAAGCCTGGGTAAAAAGATGTGTTTTAGCCTGCTGCCTAAAAGCAAGTAAAGCAGAAAGAAAAAATTCTATAAATTTGCAGAGCATCACCAACTCAAAATAAATACATTTGGGAAAGTCCCTTTTATTCCATGTAAGCTCTTTGTGGACAAGTGATTTGTGACCCTTTAAGCAAACATTAATATGTGCCTTTTTGAAGTGCCTGGTAAACCTGGACTCAGCTTTACTCATGTTAGAATAATGGCAAGGATATCATCAGCTTTTTATATATGCTATTGGCTGTGTGGCTGAAAAACTTTCCAAAGTTCTCATTCACTGAAGTAGTATTCCCCAACTGCCATTTCAAGTGTATAAGGATTATGTGCTAGGTAACTATTACTGAGGAGCTGCGGTGGCTCAAGTGGTTAAGACGCTGAACTGCAGGCTGTGGAAGGTCAGTAGTTCAGCGGTTCAAGACCCGGGTGCCGCAAGACAGGGTGAGCTCCTGTCTCTAGTTCCAGCTCCTGCCAACCTAGCAGTTCGAAAGCAAGAAATTGCAAGTAGATAAATAGGGACCACTTCGGTGGGAAGGTAACAGCGTTCCGTGCGCCTTGGTATTTAGTCATGCCGGCCACATGACCACGGAAACGTCTTCGGACAGCGCTGGCTCTTCGGCTTTGAAACGGAGATGAGCACCGCAACCCTAGAGTCGGATTCGACTGGCTTTCGAGCAAGGGAACCTTTACCTTTACCTAACTATTACTGGGAATAATCTACTGATTTCCTGATATACCAGTTTCCAGGGGTCGTTTCGTAGAAAAAGAGCTAGGGGAACTCATTAGCATAACTCATTAGCATATGCCACACCCCCTGACATCACCGGAAGTGTGTCGTAAGGCCACACACCCCGCCCCCAACAGTCCCGGCCGCCGCCACCAGCCTTGCAGCTCCACTGCCCCAGGCAGGCAGGGGTGGGGAGAGGCAGGGAGGAAGCAACTTACCCTCCCTCTTCTCCTGCCTCCTCCTGGCTGAATGAGGGCCGGAAGCGGGGCGGCCAGAAGCAGGGGGCGGGGCTTCGTCATGTGCCCCGCCCCCATACCTCACCTGGGGGAACTGCGATCCCCCGCGATCCCCCCCGAAATGACCTCTGCCAGTTTCTGTATTTTCCTGAAAGTGGTCCTCTGCTAAAAACTAGATGAGGACTTCAGTTTCGAAGTTTCAATGGAACTTCAGTGTTTAGAGTTGCAGTCTTAAAAGAGTTTTCCTTCTTAGGCCCAGGGCTGCATCCACACATCATACAATATTGTGCTATCATTGGACTACAGCAGTCATTTCCTATTGGATTGGATTGTCGACACTGGAAGATCCAGTTATAAATAACTGCAGATGATAGCACAATAGTCAATGATGTCTGGATGCATGCCAGGCTTCCTTGCACTTTTGTTTTTGCCACTAGCAAGTAGTCATGTTGTTCAGTTATAAAAAAAAGGTTTGTTTTTTCAGCAACGAAGGGTTTTGTTGGCAAACAGAAATCAAAGCTCTTACTGTGTGAATGATACTATACTGATAATATGCCTCTGGCCGATTTACACTAAAAATCTGCTCACACCAGCAGTCTGCTAGTGTGACCAGTGCAGAGAAAAATTTTCTTAAAGAAAATTTGCAGTTGGTTTTAAGCTTTTCATGAAAGTGAACTCATGAGTTTCAGTGGAGTTCACAGCTCTACTGTATGCTGCTTATGCCGTTAGACGATTCACATGACTAGATTTTTAAAAATATAAATTGGTTGATGTATTTTTTGGAATTGACTCTCTTATGTTAGAAGCACCAGTGTAAATGTATTTAGGCTTATTTCTAAAATAAGAAACATTTGAAGTCTTATTAAAATGTATTACAAATAAATTTGCTTTGAATGCAGGAAAATTTAATGAAGACTGTTCATGGTTGCATCTGATCCGTGAAGGAGGGAATTCTGCACATCCTAGGACTTTAGTGGCAGAGAAAGCAGAAACCAGCAGGCCATAAAAGAAACTAACAAACACTACCAGCCACTTCATGAATGTTTAGAGAAATAATATATTGAATATTTGAAGTTTCTATCGTAGAGGAGAAGTGAAGAACATTTTAGACTTCCGATACCAAGAAGCATTTTAGACTTTCAACATAAATTATGTTGAAATATACATTTGGGGTTTAGAAAAGTATCACTGCAGCCTTAAAAACTAAGGTTTTAAGTTGATAACAGTGTAGCTTTATGAAATGCTTTATGAAACTATAAATGCAAACACATAAAAGAATAGATGACTGCTCTTCTTGTGTACAAAAACATAGGAAGATGTTGGATGAGAAATAAATTGCTTCTTTGAATTCTTTAAATTTTTACAGATACTTGTCTGTTTTAAGTTCCCAAGTCCCAACAGGTTTTCAGATGTCATGTTTACCTCATGGTGTTAACAGTCATAATGAGAAAAACATGATGCCTGTATATAATTGCTTTTTTTCTGCTGTGACTTTAAATCATGTTTGCAGTTTTGAAAACATGCTTCCTTTTCCAATCTTCTAAGCAAGCATAGCTTATTTCATTTATTTCTACTTCACCTTTCTTGCTAAGACTGGGCAGATTATGAGATATTAGGCAGTGCAGTCAAATAATTTAAGACAACCAATGAACAACACACTAGGACTAGGATTACAAAAGGAGAGAACAGTGCAAACCTCAAACTAAGGCAGAGGTTTCCTATAAACAATAAAGAAAGTGAATTACAAGGTATAAGACAAAGCAATAAAAGCAGGTGATACAGTAATAATTCCTGTGGATTACAATTGTATTCTGTTATAAAGGTGCTCTCCTAGACAATTCCATTCTACTACAATTCTGATCTCTATTTCAAAATGGCCTCTTGCTGTTTTGCACATTCTGTGGAATGATAGGAGTGTAGGGGCCTTCCTGACCTTCTCAAACAGGCCATTCCACAAGATGGAAACCACAACTGAGAATGCATGTAAATGGGCAGCTGTCAATATTACCCATATGCAGGGTGGCACTTATAGAAGGCTCTGCTTGGATGAGCAAAGCTGTCGCATAGCAGGTATGTGGTACAAGTTAGGGGTGTGCAAAAATTTTTGGTTTTTTCGCCCTGATTTGGGTTTCTTGGACCTGAAAAATTTTGGTGTTCCCGAATACGAATATCAGTTTTGTATTGGGATTTGGATAAATATTCCAAAACCCCAAATTTATTTGGTTCCATTATACCCTACTAGCCTGATACTCATGCTTCGTTATGGTATTTAAGTTCTGTAAATCCAGTTATAATACTGATTATGTGAAGTTTGAAAGGTAACATTTGTTGTAGGGATTCTAATGGAGAAGATTGTAGTGTAAAGGATGAAGTGAGACATACGCACTTCCCCCACACACACACCAAAGGACTTCTCTGTAGACCACAGTGGTGGTTCTGCCCTCAGGTGCTAGGATCACCAGGCTGCTTGGTGAGCTTACTCTGGAGCAGGCTCCTAGAAAAGTCCTTTACTATCTCCCCATGAACATTCATAGTTGCCATGCTGGCTATTCAGGAGTCTTGAACTGCTGATTTCTGTAACTGTCCTCAACTGTCTGCAGTCTCTTTTAACAGAGGGAGGTGGAAGCAGGCAGGTTTTACCTCAGAACTCTGAGCTACTAAGGTCCCGTTCACACGAGGGGATTTGGGCCACTAGCGGGACAGTTCGGGGGTGGATCAAACCAGCGCGATCACACCACAACATCTGGGAAGCGTGGTGCTTCCGTCCCCGAACTGGCCCATCCACTCGATGAAGCGGCTCAAGTAGGAACCACCTACCGAGGTGGTTCATCTCCCTGCTGCGCCGCAAACCGGGTGTCTGATTGCCGGCGCAAGGATGTGCCGGCGCGTCCCCGGCTCCGAGCTGAACTGCGCATGCTCGGACATGCGCAGTTCGGCTGACTCGGCGTCCGAACTGTGTTTTCTCCCCGGCGTCTGCTTCTGCCGGGGAGAAGAGGCGGCGCGGCCAGGGGATCCGTGGGATCCCGCCGCGCCGTGTCAACTTTGGCGCGGCTTTTAAAAGCCATGCTTTTTGCCGCTTTTTTCCCTGCCGTGTGGCAGGGGCCAAAGTTGACCAATCGGGGGGAGGGGAAGGAGGCAGCAGCCTGTCAGGCACATGGAAAACAATTGGGGGAACACATTTTGCCATTTAACCCCCTTAGGGGTCGTGTTTCTCAGAAATCTCTTTGTAGTGGGGGTTGATGTCATGGTAGGAATGCACTCCCCTTATTTTGGGTTTCTTGGTGCAGGGGTTTGGCCTGGGCATTGGATTTGGGGTGTGTGTGCAGGGAAATCACTTTCCTAAAATTTGGGGTATATTTTCATAGTGGGTGGGAGTGTGGCTAAAGCCATTAGTGAGGCTAGGCTAGCGGCATCGCTAAGGTGATCCTGCTGGGGCAGCGTCCCTGATGGATTAAAGTACCCTGGCCCTGTTCCTACACCTGACAGACACCCACCTGTCTGGTGTTTGGGGGTATTTTTTTAAAGGCATCGGGGAGGCTGGGCCAGCAGCAGTGCTAAGGCAATCCTGCTGAGCAAACCTCCCCAATGGCTGTAAGCATCGCACCAGCTGCCTGTCAAGTGAAGGAGGGAGAGTGGGGAGGAGTGGAGGCTGGGCTGGCAGGATCACTAAGGCGTTACTGCTGTGGTGGGCTCCCTGCTGCCTTTAAGCACTGTGCAACTGCTGCTGCACCTGACAGACAACTGCCTGTCAGGTGTAGGGTTTTTTTTTGAAGCCATAGGGAGGCTGGGCCAGCAGCATTACTGCACCTCACGGACAGTTGGCCATTCCTGATTTCCTCAACTGCCATTAGCTTTCTGCAGTCTGCTGTAACTGTTTTTTTTTTACCTCAGAACACTGAGCTCTGCAGCTGACCAATCAGAGGGTGGGGGGTACAAGGAGGCAGCAGTCTGGCAGCCACATAGGGAGCAATGGGGGGAGCACATTTTGCCCCTTCTGACCCCCTTAGGGGTCAAATTTCTAAATATCCCTTCTTAGTGAGCATCTAGGAGCTGCGGTGGCCCAAGTAGTTAAGACCCTGAACTGCAGGCTGTGGAAGGTCATTAGTTCAGCAGTTCGGGACCCAAGTTGCCACATGACGGAGTGAGAAGGTAACAGCGTTCCGTGCGCCTTGGTGTTTAGTCATGTCGGCCACATGACCATGGAAACGTCTTCGGACAGCGCTGGCTTTTGTCATGTCGGCCACATGACCATGGAAACGTCTTCGGACAGCGCTGGCTTTTTGGCTTTGAAACGGAGATGAGCACCACAACCCTAGAGTCGGACTCGACTGGCTTTCGAGCAAGGGAACCTTTACCTTTACTTAGTGAGCATCTACATCATGGTAGGAGCACTCTCCCCGAATTTCGTGTTTCTAGGTCCAGGGGTTTGGCCTGGTTGTTGATTTTATGGTGAGGGGACTTTCTTTTATATATATAGATGGGGACTGTCCCCACAGGGTATAATGGAGAAGGGATTTAAACTTTAAATGCCTGCTGAGTTGACGCGCCAAGTTGTGCAGCCACGGTGGCGGCGCAACTCAGTGAGTGAACTCAGAAGGCATTTAAAGAGATGGCTGTCTCTTTAAATGTCTTCTAGCCGTACCCAAATAAAAGCTGGATAATATCGGCTTTTATTCAGGCATGGCTGTTTCAGTAATATTCAACTACTGAGTAAATACCCGAAAAATAGCAATAAGGTATTTTTCAGGTATTTATTAGACTTGGTATATACCAAGCACACACCCCTATTGTGATGTCATGAAGGGCTTTGTAGGTGATAACCAGAACCTTGAATTGGACTTGGTAACTAATTAGTAACCAATGGAGTGTCTGCAGAATGGATATGACATGCATTTCTGCTTAGTGCCCGATAGTAACCTCACTGTGGCATTCTGCAATGATGGAGACTGCCAATGGCATTCATTGTGAAAGCACTGATGAGTTCCCAGGTCTGTTCAGCAAATGCATGTGTGTGAATACAGAAGGTGGATTTGTGGAAAAAGCAAACTTTATGATGGGAATTACTAGGAAAAGGATTGAAAATAAAAAAGCCAGGATTATAATTCCCCTGGAGAGTTCTGGCCTCATTTGAATACTTTGTGCAGTTCTGGTCCCCATGTCTCAAAAAGGACATTGCAGAGCTGGAAAAAGTACAGAAAAGGGCAACGAGGCTGATTAGGGGATTGGAGTACCTCCCCTACGAAGAAAGGCTGAAGACTCTGGGACTTCTAAGTTTAGAAAAGAGGTGACTAATAAGGAACATTACAAAATTATGTGTGGGGTGGAGGACATTGACAAAACTTTCCCCCAACATATTAGAACTTGAGGGTATCCATGAAAGCTGATGGGCAGTAGAATTAGGATGGACAAAAGGAAATAGTTCTTTATACAATGAGCAATTAAAATGTGGAATTCACTGCCAGAGGATGTAGTGATGGCAAGAGGCAGAGATGGTTTAAAAAGGGGGTTAGACAGATCCATGGAGGATAGATCTTTCAGTGGCTACTAGCCATGGTGACTAAAGAGAACCTCCACAGTAAACCTCTGAATACCAGTGCCAGGAGGCAACATCAAGGCCTTGGCCTCTCTACCCTGTTGTTGGACTTCCAGAGGAACTGGCTGGGCACTATGTGAGGATGCTGGACTAGATGGACCACTGATCTGACTCAGCAGGGCTGTTCTTATGTGTGTGAATGCAGCCCAAGGATGCAGCTTTCTGCTGATTGATCCAGTTGCCAGGATACTGATGAGTGTCTAGAAGCACCCTGTCAGCACTGCTGCAAAAATAGCATTGGCAGTTAATGAGGTTCCTGTCATCCTAGAGCCACAACTCCCCCCAACCTGATATATTTTACCTTTTGTGCATTTGCAGAGGTTCTGTACAGGTATGTATAACTCAAGTGGCTCTTCTGCCAGAGGAGGAATCACTTACAATGGAGAAATGGTTCTTGAGTTTTATTAGTACTGCTCTTGTTTATTTAGACCCACAATCAGAAGGTCACAGAGGATCTCACATGAAGCCCCAATATTCCTTTCATTATCTCCACAGTTCTTGAAATATGACTGTCACAGTAAAAATAATATATACAATTAATACTGTAAAAATTGCAATATTATAAACTCTTCTTCCACAGTTCGAAAAAATGATCTGCCGAAGCCAATCAAAGTGCCATTGTACTAGTTAGAATATACCAATAGTTATACTTGTGAAACTAATGAATATGTAACAATACATGCTAATGATATTCTGGTGTTCCCTGAAGGCACCCCAGTGTGTTTAGAACTGGGATGCATGTTTTCAGATTGAAATATCCAGAAAATATATATTAATCAGAAGGAGATAATCTGGCCTACTTTCTGTTTATTCGCTTCACCTCTAGATGGCCATATTAATCTTTTCTTAAGCAGTTATCTAGAAAAATGCTACACTATCAGAATATAAACTTAAAGCAATCACTACAGTTTTACATTTTTGTGTAACCTTTTCAATAAAATGTCCTTGTTATTTTCCAAGTTAGGATTCATATTTGATTTTACTCATCTCAATAAATAATGAAGCACATTATTAAGTTTAAAATATTTCTCTAGTATAGGAAGGACAAATACCCAGCTTGTAAAAGTAAACAGTTTTAAATTTTTTGGCAAAATTAGGACAAGACAAGTGGAGACCCGCAAGAAACGTGCGGGATGGTTATCTCATTCGTCACACCTTTGCTTTCTCTCCTCACCCCCTACCTCTCTCACACTATTTCTCCTCCATGCATGTGACTTCCTCTCTCTTTCTTACCTCTCATCTTTCTCTTTGTTTTTCTGCCTCCCCACTTCATCACTCTTTCTCTCGCTTTCTGTCCCCACCCCATCATTCTTTCTTTCTGCCCCCATCACTCTCCCAGCCTTCTGCCTGCTTCCTCCCCCACTCCACAGAGCAGCAGCAGCAGTGGTGGCAGTGCTAATAGCCACCCACCTGCTTCTTCTCCCCCCACAGCAGCAGTGGCAGCGGTCTGGGAATCACAACGGATCTCCCAGCTACAGAGATCAATTCACCTTAGGGCTCCCAGGTTGGGAAATTCCTGGAGATTTGGGGGTGGAGCCTTGGGACAGTGAGGCTTGGGGTAGCAAGCAGCCTCAGCAGGGTATGATGCCATAGACTCAACCCTCCAAAACAGCCATTTTATCCAGGGGAACTGATCTCTGTTGCCTGGACAACAGTTGTAATTCTGGGTGATCTCCAGTCCTCACCTGGAGGCTGGCAATGGTGGTTCTCGTGGAGGAAATGGCTGGAGGGTGGAGTATATGACATTACACCAGTCCAAAGTTCCTCCCCTCCTCAAATCCCACCCTCTCCAGGCTCCACCCCTCAAATGTCCAGGAATTTCCCAACCTGGAGTTGGCAACCCTATTTCCTTCCCACCCAACAGCCAACCTACCTTTATCTGCCTCTCTGTCTTCTGCTTTCCATCTCCACCCCCCAGCCTCTACCTAGGAAAATTACAGTCTTTCTCCACAGTGGGGACCAAAGCAGCTTTCATTATTCCCTCCTCCTTTTTATCTGCACAACAACCCTGTGAGGTTGGTTAGGCTGAAATATGTGACTGGTCCAAAATCATGCAGTCAGCTTCCACTGCAAGATGGGGATCTGAACCTGGGTCTTGCAGACCCTACTTTGAAGCTCTAACTGCTGCACCTCACTGGCTTTCATAGGGTGGCTGCTGATGAACGGTAGCAAGCAGCCGAGGCTAGGTGAGTCATGCAAATCAGGGGGGACCTGGCAATCCTAGACTACTGCCAGGCCTAAAGTTGCCAACCTCCAAACGGGACCTGGAGACCCCCCAGAATTACAACTGTACTCTAGACAGCAGAGGTCTGTCTCCCTGCAGAAAATGGCTGCTTTGGAGGGTGGACTCTGTGGCATTATACCCAGCCCTCCTTAGAGTCCACCACAAAATCTCTAGAAATCCTCCAGCCTGGCACTGGGAACTCTTGTGAGGCCTGGCCCCAAGGCTCCCTCCTTCCCTCCCTCCCTGAAAGACCAAAATAGGCCTGGAAAGGGCCCTTCCCCCACCCTTTTACTGACAAAGCCAGTTAGAAGCCCCCTCCCCCCAACATTCTAATCTCTCACTGTTGATGTCTGGAGTTAGATCCTTGCAGAGGCCATTTCAAAAGGTTTTGGGGGGAATTCAGCCGTCCCTGAAGGGATTTTTTTAGTTTTTGGATTTTTCTACAAACCCAGGAAGTCTACTGACTATGTAGGAAAAGCTATTGGGGGATAGTGAGCCCCCTGTTGGTGGAAATAAGTATCGGCAAAGAAAAAAAACCTCTGGGTAATAGAATAAGGATTGTCAAATTCACAAAAGAGGAGAAATAAATTATTCTAGTATTCTGGCTTTCTGTTTGTTTCACCAGACCAGTGATTTTCAAACCTTATACTTTCAGGGGAAAAAAGCTCTGTCTGTTGAAGGACCCATGGTTTGCAGAGGATTCTGGGTACACACTCAGTTCAGGACAGCACTGTTCCACACCATTGCATTTTGTGAATTGATGGTATAACTTGGAGTTCTTTTAAGAACTTCTGGTGACCACATGTTGGTGGAAAGTTAGTGTGAAAAAGCAGTCTTTAAGAAAAAACTTTTACATCATTTTGATTTTTTCAGTGAGGAAATCTTGCAAAGTTTCTGAGGAATTTCACGGTTGAAATTCTTGAAATGATCTGAACACAACCCTGACACTCATGCAGTCTATTTATTTTCTAAAGAGTGACCTGACCTGGCATATTCAATTGGAACTTCATCTAGACCATCGGGTTATAGGCTTCGGCCCAGGAATCCTAAATTGGATGATGAAGAATTCATATTATTGCATGCTAGCTCCTACCAGTGCAAGAATTTGCGAGAGTAAATTCCTGAATTTGGGCTTAAAGTAAGCGTGAGAGCGCCAGATCCTTTTGTGTAAACTAAGGTACCCCAGTTATTATATATAAAATAGGATGAGGAGGTAAGGGGCTGATTTTAGAGCAAAATATAACCAGAGTGAGGGGATCTGAACCTTCCCCATCACTATTTTTTACCTCCCCAAAACTTGCATCCTGAGGTTATTTATTTTAGCAGGCTTCCTTCTGGTATCAAACCACAGCTGGGAAACCCTGTGTCATGACAGATGCTGGAGCAGCCCCATAGCTAGAAATTTTATGGCAAGGGAGCATGAATACACCGGGATAGGTGGGCTAGATTTACTAGGTCCCCATCATCTTAAACCTTGAGTGGGGGCTAATGATGTCATTAAGGTCCAGCAATGACTAGCAATGATGTAATTGAGGACCAAAGGTGTCAATGAAATCCAGCAATGTCATATTCTGGGGCTTTTTGATGTCCCACTTAATAGTTGTATTAATAGTAGTACTTCCACACATCATTAGCTATGTAACACATCATATCTATGTGTAACTACAATCATGTGGCTTTTAGTAAAGGTAAAGGTTTCCCTTGCTCGAAAGTCAGTCGAATCCGACTCTAGGGATGTGGTGCTCATCTCCATTTCCAAGCCGAAGAGCCAGCACTGCCCGAAGACGTTTTCCGTGGTCATGTGGCCGGCATGACTTAACGCCGAGGCAAACAGAATGCTGTTACCTTCCCACCAAAGTGGTGCCTATTTATCTACTTGCAATTTCTTGCTTTCGAACTGCTAGGTTGGCAGGAGCTGGGTCCAGAAACAGGAGCTCACTCTGTCATGTGGCACACTCGGCTCTCGAATTGCTGAACTACCGACCTTCCGGTCTGCAGTTCAGTATCTTAACCACTTGAGCCACCGCAGCTCTTTACGTGGCTTTTAGAGATGGCCTATTTACTAGAATAAAAAAAATTAAAATAACACGGGAATTAATTAGGTGTGCTAAATGTCAAATGTAGCTTTGGCAGTGGTTATTTGTCGATGAGCAAAAGGCATTGTGCACATGATGATAAGCATACACTCTTTTACACAGGCAAATTATAACATGGGGCAGCTAAACCCAGACCACAGGCTGAGTGAAAGTAGGCTTTCATTTTCCGTCTTCAGAGAAAACTTTCTAGCTCTAGAGCTCTGAAAAGGCTTCCCTTCTCAGCATGCACATTTGTCTTTTCCTATTGAAATGAAAGTGAGCTGAGAGGGAGCTCAGTTCTTCCATATCCTCTGAGCTGAGAGGACAAACTTAGCTCCGCTCTTCATTCACCTTTCCTTGTGCTAGTATGTCAACATTTCCTCTCAATGGCTCAGAAATCATTAAAAAGTGTCTGCAGTGTGACACAAAGATGCCCCAGACTGACAAATGCTCTCTATGTGTTCTTTGCCTCATGTAGTTGCATAATGTGGGGGTCTGCCAGTGCTGCCATGAGCTTACCCCCAAGTCCAGGAGCAACAGGGCATCTCGTCTTAAGGCCGTTCTCTGGCAGTGTGCCCTTTCTGGCTCTGAAAGACAGGCTGCAAAGTCGTCAGCTATGAAGGATTTTTCTTTCAGACTCCTGTTGGTGTCATTCGTACAGTTCATTTTGACACCAGATCCACACAGGCATCGATCCTGGTCACCAGATCTGAAGGCTTTTCAATGTAGTGCTTCGAAACCTCCCCCTAAGAGGGCTAAATCAAAGTCTAAATGTTCTGAAATGTGCTCAGTTCCATCACTACCAAAGCCTATGGAGATGCCTAGTTTTACCATCGACACGCAAGGTCTGCTAGTATTAGAGGAGGAACCAGTTCTGACCCCTCACACTCTTATCACCCCACCTCCAGGACCCAGCCAACTCCATGTCTAAAGGGGAGACTGTGCCTGAGCTTCTGATCCATCCCCCTCCATGAGAGAAGGAACTTTAATTCTGATGACTGTCACTTTGGTTCATCAAGGCTCTACACAACTGGTTCTGACCCAACCTTTTCTATAGCCCTCATATGGAATGCCCTGGTAGATGCCTGAACCACAGGGAACATGGCCCATTTACCCACTGTAGGGTCAAAAGTGGCCAGATTCATACTCTTCCTGTCAGTTCCATCCTCAACTCTGTTATGAATGCCTCCCCCATCTCGGTATGACCTACCATTCTTTCACCAGGAGTAATTTTCAGAGTCTGAACCTGAGGAAGAAGGTTTGTGATCCAATGCTGGATACGAGTTTCCCTTGGATCCATTGCCAGATGAGGCTGTAGAAGACCCATCTCTGGTGTCCCCAAGTGAAGACCTCAGGCTCCATTCTGAGCATATGCTCAAGTCTTTGGAAATGGGTGTTCTGTCATTGAACCCATGTTCAAAAAACAAGATTCTCTCTGCTCTTTATTCAGATGCTTCTAGACAAGTGGTCTTTCCAGTATTGGCAGACTTCTTAGCTATAGCTACCTCAGTATGGGAGAAGCAATCTATAAGTTCTTCTACCTCCAGGAAGACTGAAAATCTATACAGGGTGAGCCCATGACATCCTATATCAATCTCATCCCTGAAATTAAGCAGCTGTTGTCCAGAGTACTGCAGGCATAAGCCACCAGTTTTTCGAAACAGCAAATGAATGCCTGCTGACTGCTCTGCCTGCTTGATGGTCTCAGTCATTACCATGAGATGCTTCCCCTGGTTACGCTCTACAGCTCTCCCACCAAACATTATGGCCAAGATAGATCTTCCATTGGAGGGTAACCAGCTGTTCTCAGCATGCACCAGCGACACCCTGGTACGAATTAAAAAGAACAAACTGACTGCCAGATCTTTGGGTGTCTCTCTGGCTCCTCCTCCGCCCTTCAAACAGCGCTTCCAATCTAGGGAGCATTTTCAACATCAGAGGTATCATAACAGGATCTCTTCTATCTCCTCCATTTATGGTCTGCAGCACCACTACTCTGCACCTCAGTCTCAGGGCAAAAGGAGAGGCTCCAAGTCCCGCTTCAAGCCTTTACGGCCCTTGCTACCCAAGGACCCACACCAGGGCCAGAAAGTTCTGTTCTGGCTAGGCAGTGGTCCTTCTGGTGTGCCACCCTTTTCTTGGACAAATTCGCCCCCTTTCTACCTGTCGTGTGTGAAATCACCTTGAATTCCTAGGTGTTAGCTATAGTGAGCGGGGATTATAAATTAGAATTTCATTCTAGGCCACTATTGGGTGCTCCTGCAACCAGGAACATTTGCTGCCAGCAGAACATTTGCTGCCTGCAGAACATTTGCTGCCAGCAGTCCAAGACTTAGTTTCCAAGGGTGCCATACAAGTTGTTCCTTACTCTGACTTGGGCAGGAGTTTCTATTCGAGATACTCTTTGATTCCTAAAAAAGATGGGGGCCTCAGACCCATTTTGGACCTTCATCAGTTAAAGACATTTCTTGTTAAAAAGTTGAATGATATCCCTTCCCTTGTTTTTACAGTTGTTAAAATTAAAATTTAAAGAATGCATACTTCCATCTTTCCAGACCACAGGAGATACCTTTGGTTTGAGTGCAGTGGTGTTTGTTATCAATACACAGTATTACCCTTTGGATTAGCTGCTGTACCATGTGTCTTTACAAAATTTATGTCAGTGGTAGTGGCAACCTTATGCTCTAAAGGTTGCACTGTCTTCCCCCATCTTGATGACTGGCTCCTTGCTGCTCCTATTGAGGACACATTATGCTGCCATCTGCACTTAACCCAGTGGCTGGTTACTAAACTCAGCCTCGCTGTTAATTGGGAAAACTCTAAATTAGTTCCTTCCTGTATGGTTCAATTTCTAGGTGCCCTTTCCTGTCAACATTTTCTTGCATTGAAGGACATAATCTTTAGGTTTCCAGACACAGACTACAAGATCTGATGGCATCAACCACAGCTTTGGTTCCATTTTCTAGACTGTACTTAAGACCTTTGCAGAACTGTTTTCTTAGAGCCTTTAACCCTCTTGTGCACTCACAATTATCTAGGTTTACTGTTCCCTGTGCAGTCCTCTGTTCCCTTCACTGGTGGGATGCATTAGTGGGTACAAGCTTTAGTGTCCAGTTGCTGTCATGTACAGTAACCTCGAATGCTTCCCTAGTTGGTTGGGGTGCCCACTGTGAAGGGCACTCTGTCCAGAGCATGTGGTCACCCATGGAAGCTAACGTGTATCAGTTTTTAGTGCTATTTTTTTTAAAAAAAGTTTAATCTTTAATACAAGCAAGTACATATAACATCAGAAATATAGCTTAACTGGTACATGTGATAAAACGTACATAACAAACAATGAAAATGTGATATTTAACAAAAAAAGCAGTTTGACAAAGAACTTCATTAACATAAAATCCCATGAAATGCATCAATACAGCAGATTTATAGTATCCAAAATCGAAGAATACTCAGGTAAATTTCAAATCAAACGATTCTGTAGCCTTAGAAAGAGGAGAATCAGTAGTGCTATTTGCTATGCTCTTGCTTCTTCTTTCGGTCTTCTTCACAGCAACATTTTAACATTGTCCAAGTGCAGATGGACACCACCACCAACATGTTTTATCTCAACAAGCAGGGCAGGATGGTATTGTTGTCCTTCTTTGTGGAAGCAGCAAAGATCTAGAACTGGACAACACAGCACATCATCTTCCTCCAAGCCATCCACATTGATGGAGTGCACTACTCCTCTGTGGATGTACTCAGCATTATCTCTTTGGTCCCCACCACCTGTGGTCCATTATGAACAAGTATATCATCCCAGTTTTCAAAACATGGGGTTTTCCAGATGTGTATATTTTTGCAACTTCGGACAACACCAAGGCCAGAATTTTTTGTTCCAGGTTGGGAAGGGATTTGGATTCCAGGGTACTCAACAGAATTTGGTTACAGGAAATGCACTGTATTCTAATAGCACCATTTTGTCCTTGCCAGATCTGGTTTTCCAGTCTGTTGAGCATGTCCAAGAGCCAATATATAACCTGCTTCCAGCTGCAGACCTGCTTCACCTAGGCTCCTTGAGATACCCAGCTGTTGCCAGACTTCACTTGATGGCATGGTTGTTGAATCCACCCACTCGAAATTTCCCCGGGGGGGGGGTTAGGTATACTTTTGAATTTCAGTCAGCCAACCACTTGCAAGTCATATACATATATGTGGAACAAGTTCTGTGCTTGAGTTAGTAATAAGGGCCTCTTGGCACCTTCTTCTCTCTTACCCATTATTTTGGACTACCGCCTCTCCTTGAAAGAGTCAGAGTTGGCCCCATCTTCAGTTAAAATGCACCTGGCTGCTATTTCAGCTTTTCACAATTTTGTTGATGATCTACTGTGATCTTCGTGGTCTCTGTGCATCACACCCATGGGATTATGCCTCTGCACTGATCCGAATCGGTGGTATGCAAAGCTTACAAAGGGATTTTCGTGCCTCTCTCCCAGGCATGCGTGGGAACCCCATTGCGCATGCCCAAGGAGGAGGTACGCAGGCATCCCACTAGTTCTCTTCTGACCACCATGCTGTTAACAGCTTGTTTCCTGCTGGTTGGTGAAGAAGTGTCTTTTCCTCTCACGAGGGATTATTGAAATTGTACTTTTTTCGCTTACAGCATTTATTTTATTTTGTTCTTTAGAACTATACACACACACACACACACACACACACACACACACACACACAGGCACTCAGTTACGTCAACAGGCAGGCAGGGTGGAACGGTCTCCTGCAGTCTCTGCCTCCTGTCTCTAGATCTTTGGGCCTGGTGTATACCTGTGCACATCTTTCCCATTGCCTCACACAATGCTGGCAAGGCCAATGTGCATGCAGATCTGCTAAGCAGGGGTCTCTCTCAGCATTACGACTGGGAGCTGAACTGGACCTACCTACGTCCCGTGTTTCAAAAGTGGGGTATGCCTCACGTCGACGTCTTCGCCACTAGGTGCAATTCAAAGCGCAACCTGTTTTGCTGCAGGGGAGCAACTTCCTGTATATGTTCCCCCCTCTGCCGCCGCTGCTGAGGATGGTCCAAAGGCTCATAAGGGTCCATACAAGGTGCATCCTCATTGCCCCCTGATGTCCAAGGCAACCTTGGTTCGTCAATCTCCTCTCGCTAGCCAAGGTGCGCCATCCCCTCCCACAGGTGCCAGATCTGCTCCTGGTGGAGGGAGGAGCTCTACTATTCCACGAGGTATACAAGCTCAAGCTAACAGCTTATCTCGTGGACACTCACCATTCTCTGACGGAATCACCACTGTGCAACTTAATGCCAGAAAAGATTCTACGTGACATTCCTACAGTGGGAAGTGGACTCGCTTCTTGGCCTCCATACAGCCCTCTGACGTGCCCCCGGCTTCTGTCAGGATTGATTAGGTCTTAGATTTTCTGCTCTCGCTAGCAGAGAAGGGGCTCTCGCACTCCTCAATCAGAGTGTGTCGGCTATTTCTGCCTAACATCCGGGCTTCGACGGTTTTTCGGGCTTTTTCTCACCCGGTCTCAAAAAGATTTATGAAAGGTCTCCTCCACTTGTATCCACCGTTCCGTTCATCAGTATCCTTGTGGGATTTACCGCTGGTGCTCCGCCATCTCATGGGGTGGCCCTTTGAGCCCATGGCGACTTGCGAGCTAAAGCATGCAGCATGGAAAACTGCCTTTCTCGTCGCCATCACCTCGTCCAGGAGGGTGGGCGAACTCGTGGCCCTGTGTCATGACCCACCTTTCCTTGTTTTCCTACCGGTCAGTGTGAGACTGGTGCCTGACATATCCTTTCTGCCTAAGGTGGTCTCCGAATTTCACCTAGCCTCAGAGATCTTATTGCCTAATTTCTTCCTTAACCCGGAAGATGGACAACAGCGACTCCTTCACACTCTAGAGTGCTGCTTTTTTACCTAAATAGGACACGTTCAAGTAGGAGGGACAATCATTTATTTGTCTCCTACTCCAGTCACTCCGCAGGGCTAAAGATCTCAGCACAATGTCTCTCCAAATGGATTGTCTAGACTATTAAGCTGTGCTACCTGCTGGCTAAGCACCCATTACCTTTGCCTGTGTGAGTACACTCCACAAGATCCGTGGCTACATACACAGCCTTCTTGAGGGGTGCTTCCCTGTTGGCGGTCTGTGGGGCTGCGACATGGTCTACTCTGAACACCTTCATCAAGCACTACGCTATTAATGTTCGTGAACGCCACAGAGTGGACCTTGGTCATCTAGTCCTTTTGTTGGCAGAGCATTGAATTTGCGACAGCTCCCACCTCCAGGTGAGCCACTGCTTTTCAATCTCCCATGGGTGTGATGCACAGAGACCACGAAGAAGATAAACAGGTTGCTTACCTGTAACTGATGATCTTCGAGTGGTCATCTGTGCAGTCACACCACCCGCCCGACCTTCCCCACTGCTGCCGCTTCAGTACTTTTCTTCTGTTATTGACATGACAGCAGTCAGAAGGAACTGGTGGGATGTCCACGCCACTCCTCCTTGGGCATGTGCAGTGGGGTTCCTGTGCATACCTGGGAGAGAGGCGCGAAAATCCCTTTGTGAGCTTTGCATACCACCGATTCAGATCAGCGCAGGTGCATAATCCCATGGGTGTGACTGCACAGATGACCACTCGAAGATCATCAGTTACAGGTAAGCAACCTGTTTTTCTCTCACTATACTTCTAAATGATTTTTGAAGGGCCTATACAGTTTTTACCCCACATAACAAACCAATGGTAATTGTCTTGGTTTTGGCACAACTTATGTTATCACCATTTTAACCTCTGGCTACATGCCCTATTTTCCTCCTTTCTCTCAAGATCTGCTTCTTGGTTGCCATCACCTCTGCCAGGAGGGTGGATGAACTGGCAGCCTTGAGGGATGACTTCCCCTTCACACAAATTTTCCTAACAAGTTGGTGCTCTGATATAGTTTTGAATATTTGCCAAATGTTATTTCAAAGTTTCACCTAGCTCAGGTTGCTTCCTTACCTGTGTTCTTCCCTGATCCCTCCTTCCCTCGCAGAACAGGCGTTGCACAGGTTGGACATTTAAAGATTTTTATTGTACTATTTACAATGCACTCATCCCTTTTGTACGGATCACAATCTGTTTGTTTGTTTTGCTGGAACTTGCAAAGGTCACTCTGCGTCTTTGCAGACCTGATCATGTTGGATATTAGCGGTGTTATGAATTTGCTAGTGTCTCGTGCCCCTTGGCAGTTAGAGCTCATTCCACCAGATCCCAGGCTTCATCAGCAGCTCTCCTACATGGGGTTCCCTTGGCTGAAGTCTGTAAAGCCACACTCTGGTCTTCATCTGCCACATTTATTCAACATTATGCTGTGGACGCAGATGCCAGAGAAGATTCAGTTGTTAGGAAGGCTGTTCTACATTATCTGTTTGACTAACGGCTCATATCCACCACCGTATAAGTAGCTTGTGTGTCTTCCAAATGTTGGACTGACAGAAAACTGAAGACAAAAACAAGTTTGCACTTACCTGTAACTGTTGGTTGTCATGTTTTCTTCTGTGAAGGCACACATTCCCTCCCTCCTTCCCCATTGTGAGCTCTGTGCTCGAGCTTGTATTCTCATTGATGGAGCTCCAGCAGCATAAGAGGACCAAGGGAAAATGACACCACTCCCTCTTGGTGTGTGTTGATTTTGGCAGGAGAAGATGAGCACGTACTGATATGTGAGGGTCCCTTTTCAGAGCTCTAGAGCTAGAAAGCTCTCTCTGAAGGCAGGTCTGTGCATGCGCAGTCCCAAGTGTGTGCCTTCGCAGCAGACAACTTGACTAACAACAGTTACAGGTTAAGTGCAACCCCATTTTCATATTTCTGCTTCTACCCACTATCGTGGCTCTACCTACTCCTTAGGCAAGTTTCCATCTGCAAACAGAAGTGGCAACCCCCGACAGTAGACAAAGAAGAAGAGTTGGTTTTTATACCCTGCTTTCCCCTACCCTATGGAGTCTCAAAGTGGCTTACAATCACCTTCTCTTCCTCTTCCCACAACAGTCACCTTGTGAGGCAGGTGGGGCTGAGAGAGTTCTGAGAGCACCGACTGGCCAAGGACACCCAGCTGGCTTCATGTGGAGGAGTGGGGAAATCAAATCCACTTCTCCAGATTACAGTCCTCCGCTCTTAACCATCACACCATGCTGGCTCTCCTTCCCATTTTCTGCCCAACCTTGTCAATTTTCACTGTGGGTGTTAAAGAGGACAGGAAGGAAGAAGGAAGAGCTCAGGGAGAAAAGATTATGGAGCTGAGCAGAATAGAATGAATTTTCTCAGGAAGGGGTTAACTGACTCAGCTCCAGCATTTTTGCAGCTTCCTCTCATGCATTCTTCCCCAGACAATCCCAACAACTGTGTATACATTTCCCTTTATATCTCTGCAACAAAAAGGGTAAGGGACTTTACAAATGAAAACTGGGGATTCAGAGAGCCATCTGATGTTCTGTATTTAGATCTGAACTAGGATACTGTTTCTTAAATTTTAAAGAGGTATGATGCAATACTTGTACTTTAAAACTAGTAACCCTTGTCTTCTATGTTTATAAATACATAGACCCATGAAAGGAAAGACATTGAGTTGCTAAACTGAAATATTAGAGAAATATATTGCATACTCTTCCGTTCTTTTTTTTGTTAACTATAGGCTAGACTGTATGTTATGGGAAATGCATGGATACTATATCTTACTAGTAATATATAGTGATGTTACATATTTCCCCCCCAGTCCTCGCTTCTTAACTCCTGGTAGTGGTAAAAAAAATTAACTACACATTATTTGACCAGATGTGGATCAGTGGTAACCAACATAACATGCAATTTGGCCCTTAGCCATTGGGGAAATATTAAAATGTAGATTCACAACATACAAGGCCTATATGGGTGTAATAATTTTTCTCACTAACTTTTCTCAATATGTTTCAAAGATTTGTATTCACAATGCATGTGTTCAGTTTTCATAAATAGGTGACTTGAGCTTTAAGAACATCCTGAGAGGTTAGCAGCCCTAAGTTTAAATAAAAGTTCAAGTCAGTGAGCACTGGTGTCTTTGGCAGAAGTAGATATTATCAGATGTTTCAAAGTAACACTTGAATGTGTGTCTCTATGGGCTTCCACAGGATTTGCTGCAGCAGTACTTGAACTGATACAATAGCATCCTGTCAGACAAGCTTCTACATGATAAAGATTGTTTAATTCAGTGGTTCTCAACCAGTGGTATTTGTACGACCAGTGAGACACAGAAGTTAGTTGGGATGCAGGGTTTTCATGGCAGTGCGCTCTCCCTGAGTCCTTATGTCCACCTGCAAATGTGATGTGCTGTCTCCTGCCGACCTGACCTTTTATTGTTTAGTACCAAACCTTTTCTTGGGCACAGACAGCCTCCTAACCTTTAACAACATCTCACCCACAATAATACACTTCCTAACATGGACACAGACTCTGTGACTAGGCCCCGCAATGAACCAGGATTCCAACTCTGTGCCCATAGTCACCCTGAAAACAAATCACTGGACCTAACTCCAGTCTCAGGTTCATTCACTTGTTTGTCTTCTAACATTATATATGCCATCAGGTATCAACAATGTCCTTCCATTCTTTACATTGGACAAATAGGTCAGTCCCTGTGTAAAAGAATAAGCTGACATAAATCTGACATAAAAATCACAACAATCAAAAACCAGTGGGAGAACATTTTAGTCTTCCAAGACATTCCATTTCTGACCTAAGAGTGGCAGTCCTCAAACAGAGAAGCTTCAAGAGGTGATTACAATGTGAGATTGCTGAACTTGCATTCATTCACAAATTCAAAATGGTCTCCCCAGGGCTGAATAGGGATTTAGGATTCTTACCTCACTACAGTTGCTAATTTTATGCCCCTAAGCATTTCTCCCCTGCTTCAGTCAAACTGATTACATTCCTACTTGTATCTGAGAACAGGAGCCTTGACTCTCAAAAGCTCATAACCCCAGAAACTTGTTGGTCTCTTGGGTGCTACTGGACTGGAAACTAGCTGTTCTACTGCAGACCAACATGGCTACCCTCTGAAACTATTTTAATTGCTGACACTTGGTAATTTACTTGTTTTGGTAGATACTCATGGTCAGTGGTTATATTGTTTCAAAACAGTGTAAAAAGGAATGCATTCACTGTTGCCTTTCCTATCCTACCTTCCTCTGAACTCATCTTTGCCTATAGCAGCACTGTTGTGAGATTCTTCACTGGTACAATGTCTTGAGTGCAATGTCAAGCCCATTACAACACCATGCTTTGGTCTGACGCATTGTATGGGCCCTTATAACTGATACTATATAACTTTTCCCTTGCAAAACAGCTCAAGAGTTGAGTAAAAGTGTTTAAGTACAAAGGAAAGGAGTGCAATGAGTTTGTAAATGGAAAAGTAGGACTATGGTTGGTAGTCAAAGAGAGGATGTACAGAAGCATCTGGCTTTTGAGGGATTTAAAAGAGATTGGTTTAGTAATAAAGAATGGATACAACCCTTCCACGCACAGAGGGCAGTATTGCAGAAGGCATGAAGACAGGAGTGGGAAAAGGTAACAAAGAGAACTAGCTAGATCTTATATCTGGCTAGAGTTGCCTCATTTTTTTCCTGACAGTCTATGTGCCTGAAACAGCTGCATGACAAGCAAAAATGTGAAAAGCACACTATTCCTCATCACTGTTTGTATGGTAGGGGAAAATATAGCCATTAATGGAGTACAAAGACAGATTTATTACATACATGGAGCACAGAGAGCAAAAAAAAGAGAGAAAGAAATGCAGATGCTTAAAGATAGAGACAGCCATTGAAATTGAAACTGAAAGCAACAGAGAGCAAGTAGAGGGACTGACTAAGATGTGAGAGAGACATGCTCATCGATGGGAAGACCAAGTTGATTTGTTTTACTTTATTAAGAAGATAAGAACTGGTAAAAGGCAATTATACTAATCTAGGCAATTGATGTCTCATGCAGACATATTAGTTCAGCAGTAGATGCTGAGAGGAAAGGCTGGATATTGAGGAATGTCCACAAGGAAGACCAGGATGAGTAGCAGAGGAATAGCAAAAAGAGGCCTTAGAGATTATATTTAGGGTATATCCGAAGCAATACTCTTGACAACAGTGTTCAAGAACTAATGGAGCTGGATGGTCCTTCATCGAGACCTCCTGTCCTTGCAGAAAAAAGTAGGGGAGGGAGCAAAGTATCTTGATCTTCCTCTCAACATTCCCCCAACTCTCCTTGCAAGGTTGTGTATGTCCATTTCCCTCATATCACCTGGAATATCCCCAAGCAACAAAGAGCAGCCTTGCTGCCTCTGATCCAAGGCATGGAGGGGAGTTGCGTTGTCTGATTAGTAAGTAAGCAGCCTAAGGAACTTCTGGACAAGCTGACTGAGCAGCCTGTCAGTACATTCACAGAACTCTATGGCCATGGCATTGGCCTCACTACAGTCTCCCTGCCTACCCAGTTTTTCTCTTGCCTCAATGGTTGTTTTAGAGGTGAAGTCACAGGTCTCCTCTACTTTCATCCTTAAAACCACTGTTATAGGGAAGGAAACAAGAATCAGAGACTATATCTCAAAGGCTGTGATCTCTCAGAGCCAAATTCCTTCTTCCTGCAGTCATTTCAAAAGTGAAGGGGTGATTTATTCATCCCTTCATTCCTGAAATGACCAGAAAGAAAGGAATCAGGCTGAGAGGAAACTTCTGAGCTCACTCCTCTCCAACAATCTATTTGTTGCAGACAAGAAGTTGCAAAGGAAAAAAAGTGCTTTGCCACCACCCTCTTTCCACAGTTCATTAGGGGTATTTTTCAGGTATTTTTAAGCCAAATATACATTAGAGAATATCCCTGCAAAGCCATTTATCCCAAACCCAAATAACCTCCCCCAATTGGGTTTTATTCATGATTTTAGGATAGCAGCAGTTAAAGGTCTTCAGGCTTGACAACAGGAGAGAGGGGGGAGGAGGCAAAGGCTTCCCTGAATTGCCATTGGTTCTGTTGCACTTGTAAAGTGCCCCCCCCTGCAATTATTTTGCTGGGCTTCTTTGGGTTGACATTAGTACACCAGTTTGGTGTAGTGGTTAAGTGTGCGGACTCTAATCTGGGGGAATTGGGTTTGATTCTCCAGTCCTCCACTTGCACCTGCTGATGTAACCTTGGGTCAGTCACAAGCTCTGGCACAGCTGTTCCTGAAAGAGCAGTTTGTGTCAGAGTTCTCTCAGCCCCACCCACCTCACAGGGTGTCTTTTGTGGGGAGGGGAAGGGAAAGGAGTTTGTAAGCCGCTCTGAGACTCCAAGTGAAGGGCGGGGTATAAATCCAATCTCTTCTTCTCTCTTCTTCTTCTTCTTCTACTGCTGTGCTTGCAGAAGTGGCTCCCTTTGTTTAAGATTTTTCTGCTGGGCTTCTGTGGATTGGCCTTGGTTTTTTTGGGGGGGATTCTGGGATTCTCTGGTTTGACATTGGCTTAGGATGGCTTGCACTGCCACACTGGCCCTGGAGTCTGTTGGGCTTCTGTGGATTGCCATTGATTCTAGTGGGCTTGCAAAAGTGCCCCTCACTTGAATTTGTTCTTCTGGGATTCTCTGATTTGACATTAGTTCTGTGGGTCTTGCCACATTGGCTTGTGGTCGTGGTGGGATTCCTGGGTTCTGCATTGATTCTGCTGGGCTTGTTGTTGGTTCTTGGCATGGGAGGCATTGACCAGTGGATGCTTCAGCTATTGCGCTTGCTTTTGCCCAGGAGAAAAAAAGCCACTCCCCATTGGAAATAATGGAAGATAGATGGAGGTATGATGGACCTTGCTTCTTCTTTTCTTTTGAGGCAGATTTTGCTGCCAAAATGCTGTCCCCCCCACTGTGACTGAGCAACCTCTTAGTAGTGTGTTTTAATAATAGAATTATAACTTTTTGCGTGTCCTACCCTGTGATTAAGAAGTAATTTGGCTTTTGCCCAGGCCAGAGATTTATTGTAGTTAAGCAGAAGCCCTATTATAAATCCCTTTGGAAATGGCACGACATGAAGTAAAGTTCAAACAAGAATGTTGATTTTATTGAGCAGGCACAGTTGGGTGAGAAACTGAGCGGGGAACAAGAAGCTGAGGTAAATTTTGTGGTTTATATAAATTATAATATTTTGAACAGGCAACAGAGTATAGTTGACGCTTGTATTCTTAAAAACTCAGTTCTTAACTGTGAGAGGTTTGTTTGCTTTGGAGTTTTCATTCAGCAACAATGTATCTTAATAAAGTTTAATATAACTGTCTGAGTTTCCTGAAAGTTAGCACTTTCTTCCTGTATTTTAATACTTCCCTTGTAGGATTACAGCTTTCCTTTTTTACTCTTGAGGATTCTAAGACCATTTCCCTTTTCACACAAACCAGGGGTCCCTTCTTAGTTGAACCCACTGAATAACTGGGGAAGAAGTATCCTCCTCTTTCTAAAAGCAATAATCTTTTTCTGTTTGTCTAGACTGGCAGTTTCAACCTAGTGTCTAGTCTCTTCTGTCAAACCTAAAACCCAGTTCTGATGACTGTGAATAAATGGAATTCAGCTAGGGCTGACACTTAGACATTAAGTTCTGATTTCTGAACTTTTCCTCAGATGTGTTGGTACACAGTAAGGGCAAAGAGTTGTATCTCTTCACTTCCGAAGTGAACTTGTCTGTTTCCCTCAGATGAATACACACACTCCTCGTGACTGGCAACTGCCAAGCCAAAGTCCAAACAATGGCTGATTCCCTCTGATAAGACTGACAAGATTTTTTCAAACTCTCAGGTAGTGCTGACCAATCAGAGAGCAGGGGGTGCATGCAGGCAGCAGCCTGTCAAACTGCTTTACAGTGAGGTATTAACCCCTAATCTCCCAGCTCTCTGAATTTGATGCACTAAACATCCTACTTTTGGCAGTTCATTACAGATTTGCAGAAAGATATGGGTTTAAGTGTCCTCAGATTTGGCCAACTTGGGCCCCGGGCATACGGGCCGGCTGAAACGCGGCTACGCAGAGCCGCTCCAAACTTGCGACGCCGCGGCGGGATCCCACGGATCCCCTAGCCGCGGCGCATCACTCCCCAGCACGAGCAGATGCGGGGGAGGAACAGTCCGAGGGGAGGGGGGAGGCTGCCGAACTGCGCATGCTTGGGCATGCGCAGTACGGCCGGGGGCCGGGAAGCGGCAGCGCAAGGACGCGCCGCTGATCCCACAGCCCGTCCTGAGCCGCGGCAATGGATGCAACCACCTAGAGAGGTGGTTGTATTTTGCGGCGCAGTATGGGCGGTTGGGCCAGATCAGGGACGGAGACGGCACGCTCGCCAGATGTTGAGGTGAGATCGCGCCTGTTTGCTCCGCCCCAGTTCCGTCCCGCTCCCGGCCCAAATGGGCTCGTATGAACGGGGCCTTGGCTATTAGAGTATAGATTAAGCCATTGTTGGAATGGGGTAATTTTTCTGTAGTCTTGCTCTAAATATTTTTCTCAAGATGTAATGTTCTGAAAACACTAAGAAACCTATGGTGTGATAATAAGTAGTTCAAGGCAGCCATAACCATATAGATCCCTGTTTCCACCACTGTGCACATATATGCTTTATCTCATCTTTCTCTTTCTTGTGAAAATCATTTATGGATTACCAATACTTCTGAAACAGCTATTGCCTTTTTCTTAACCATTTTGGAAGAAATCTGTATGTGTACACTGCAAATAAGTTAATTGATTTTTGATTAAAACAGAAAGATGGTACCTGTTGCTTATGTATGTAATTTGTAGGGTCTTCTTATCTAAACCAAGCTACTAGAATATCTAGGGCAGGGGTGTTGAACTTATTTGTTATGAGGGCCGGATCTGACATAAATGAGACCTTGTTGGGCCGGGCCATGTGTGTCATAAAATATAATGCCAGGTAGCGGAGATATAAACTTTATAAAGGACACAAACACAAAAGGTTTTTTTTCTTAAAATAAAAACATGCTTAAAACATCAGCACTCTTGCAATATTTTGTTTATTTAACAGTGTCTGATAAAGTGCTCTGAATTATTGCATCAAAACATCTGTGCTGTTGTAATCTTGAGTATGCTGTTCAGGTGTGTATCTGTAAACTGCAAACCTACGATGACGCAGCGGGGCAGAACTAGAAGAAAAAGCAGAAAACAGCCAGTTCAACTGCGGGCCTGATAGAAGCCCTCCAGGGGCCTGATCTGCCCCCCGGGTCACATGTTTGACACCCCTGATCTAGGGTATCAGCTATGTGACCTTTCTAACAGAGAAAAATGTATATATTATTTTGTTATGTTTGGTTTGATTTATTATATATTGTTTGTGTTCATTTAGATAAATAAGTTTATTTTTTAAATTGTGTCATTCATAGTCTGCCTTTTTCACTGAGACTGATTTCACACAAAAGCTGTGCCGTGGTCGCGCCTCCCTTTGCCCCGCTTCTATTGGTCAATTTCCCACTAGAAGCCACACGCCCACATTTTGACCCGTGGCTTCGCCTGTTTTTCCCCGTGGTTTCGTGATCCTGTTTTTTGAGGATCACAAAACTGCGGGGAAAATCAGGTGAAGCCGCAGGTCAAAATGCCGCGTGGCTTCAAGTGGGAAATTGACCAATAGAAGCGGGGCAAAGGGAGGTGCGACCACGGCACAGCTCTTGTGTGAAATCGGTCTGAAACTCAAGGTGGGTTACAACAGGAATGGGATACCCAATAAACAATACAATAGAAATTTGGATTGCAGAAATCTGAAGAACTAGTACAAATATGATAATAGAGCTCAAAACAAGTATTAGCATGACACATTAAACTGTGCAGGAAATACATAATAGAATCATACCCACAGCAATAGACAGTACATACAAGACATCACAGTACAGATCCAATGTTACATGGCCCTGACTTTAGATTTGAATGGTGAAAGATTAAAATGCCAGTTTCTCTCTCTCTCTCTCCCCCCCCCATCCACACACATACATGAATCAGCACTTTCCTTTTCCAGCTTGAAGTCAGTCTGTTCCTTTCCCTCTTTCTGAAGTACTTTAGGTTGTTTGATCTTTTCATTTATAAGCCAACAATCATGATGGTAAAACTGTTCTACCAGCAGAACAGAAATTATATCTGGAGGGAGTCATGCTGCCCTAAAAATTATATAGGCTTAAGAACTAAAATTACTAAAGTATCATGATTGGCATGTATGTCATGAGACTACACAGACATTCTGCCTCAGGTCAGCTTGTAGCTGCAGAAACAGAGTTTATTTAGATTTGCCCCATGTCTTCTGCACCATCTTCTTTTGTCATCTCTACAGTGGCATGCTCAGCAGCCTCAGTCTAATCCTCCTTTCTCCCCAGCTCATGCAGAAACCATATTTATTTTCTGATTTTAAAAAACCTAGGAAGTGTTTTTCATTTCCAATTGGCAAACCAGCATTTAGAGTTCATTGACTTTGTTTTACAGTCATCAGGTTTGTTTTTAATTTGTAGTAGTGCATCCTTTTACCAGTAGTTTACAAATGCAGTATTATATGGATGCTGCACATTAATGGCATTCCTTTGCAAAATGCATCAATTTGTCAGATAAAGGAAGAAATTAGCTACACTTTCTTCATGTTAAAGTCACACCCTATCTAATTTAGAGGCATCTTTGAGTTGAAGTTGCAAGCCTTAGGATACTGATTTGAATTATGCATGACTGTCTGGTTTGCAGTTCCATTAGCTTGCTGTTTGGATGATGTAAACATGTTCTGAATTTTAAGTATACTATATGAGTGGCAGGGTAAAAATAGAGCTAATAAGAGTGCATACTTGGAAGATAGGAATCTCATAGAATAGACTGCTGATCACTCCCAACTGCTCAAATTAGGATGGAAACACGTGACCATCAATCACTTGCTGCATACTGTAACAGTATGGAGAGGCAACCTTCTATAGCCTCCGGCCATGTAATAAGCTGAGTTTTATTACC
>NW_015166469.1:312345-332529 GCF_001447785.1 Gekko japonicus | reverse complement strand
ACTCTTTCTTGGGAGTTGTAAAGCTTGTCTTATCACATAGCCTGAGGTTACAGGTGACCATCTCGCTGCATGATTTTGGACCTCAGAAAGTCACAGAGCACTTGTTCTCATAGCTCCTAGCTAAAAACATCTCCAGTGTATCTTCAACAATTTACAGCTCCCCAGGAACTGTGATGCTTCTCTCTCACAGGCCTTCAGTGGTAGTCACATCATAAAGCAACCCGTAATGTAAAACAGCTATTAATCAACAAGTTGTCTAACAGAGACACAGATCCAGGGATTAGGTTGTGCAATAATCAAAAAGCCAATTCTTCCTACCTCTACAGGTGTGTGTATGTGTGTGTGTAACATGAGGCTCATTAAACTCCTCATTCTCCATTGCGCTATGAACAGAAAGAAGAACTGCCCCCTGAATTTAATGTTGGATGGGCATGGCATCCCAGCATGTATCTCTGAAGCCTGAGAGATAGTTCCCATAGACTCTCATGATTCATTCTCACTCATCAGACATCCTGTCCAGCACTCTCCCAATTTAGAATTGTAATGATGACCCTCAAATTCTCCTGGCAGTTTCTCCCATTATTTTGCTGATTTCCCTTCCCTTGTAGGTCTTTTTGTTCACTAAGACTGTTCTCCAGGTGCATTTGCCAGCAGCCTCTTTGACTTAAGAAGCAACATCTCATTATAATGGAGAAAATATGCTTCCAGTGGGAAGTGCTGAGGTTTCTACCTTTCTGTTATGTATTAAGATGGCTGCGACCGCGTGCGCCTGGCCATGCGGTCTACCGGACTCACAGACCTTTGGATCTAGAACAATAGCCACCACGAATCCTAGCAAGAACCAATGGGAACACTAGGATCCTGATAAGAACCTATAGTTACCGGAGCCATGTATATAGAACCTATCACGGGAATTGGGTGTGTGTTGGGTGTGAGTGTGTGCACGAATATAAGTCAGCCTTGCACCGGTTAAGTTATCTCTTTTCATTCCGATGTAATCAATAAATGTGAGCTGATTGCATGACGCTACACCTGGAACTCCACTACTTTTCACTGGCAACAAGGATGGGATCCCGATGAGTGAGCCTGACTCTGACTCCGGACCAGCACTGAGCACCAATCAACAGGACACCGTGCCCCGCACTGCTCCTCAGCAGCACCGCACCACGTCCCGTTCCTCTGATGATTGCTTCCTGCACCACCCTTGAGTCCTGGCTGCAGCTTTGAGAACCTAGAAGTCTTCAACCACACACATCCAGAGTTCTGGGAAGCATGGGTAGACCAGCTGACGAATTACCTCACCTTCCACGGCATCACCAATGCCGGTAAGAAACGGGCTCTGCTAATAAGCTTGTGTGGGGTAGCTACCATCTGTCTTAGAAAGGGCCTCATAGCACCAGCCAAATTAGAAGACAAAACATACGAGTACCTCCTGAAGGTCCTGAATGATTATTTCGCACTGAAGCCCACAAAAATGGCGAGGCGAATGGATTTATGGGTGTGAATGCAAAAAGTGGGAGAAGAAGCCACCGTCTACATGGCCAAGCTACGCCAGCTCACCATAGAGTGCGAGCTGCCGGGGGTTGAAGAGATAATCCTCATACAACTCGTCAGGGGAATCCGCGATCCCAAGCTGTGCAGCAGACGGCTCTCCAGACTGCCAACACGTTCGAGAGGTCGCATCAGGATCATCTGCCATCGTCCGCGACGCACCCCTGCCTCCTCTGATGAAGAAGAGGCGCTTCAGGTCCATCGTCCCACTCACCACGAATCTCGCCCATCACCATCTGCTGCATCCTCCAGCACACCGGCGACCTGCGCAAGCTGCGGAGAGGCATATGAATGGAGGTCCTGCCGCTTTCGGGATGCCATCTGCTGCGCCTGTGGGAAGCAGGACCACATCTCCCAGGCCTGCCGCTCCAGCGCCGCACCCCCCCATCAAGAAACAGCCGAACTCCACAGCACCACGGTACATCGCAACCAGGTACATTTCTTGCCCCAGAAGTCCACCAATAAGATTAAAGTGACTGTCTTAAAAGAGGGCGCCCCATGCGTAATGGAACTGGACACAGGGTCCTCCCTCTCAATAATCTTGGAGGAAACCCTTTGCACGTTTTGCCCTAAGGGGGGGACCTCCACTGGAAGACACCGAGCTCACGCTAAGGGACTTCCAAAAGAACCTGGTCGCCATTAAGGGGGTGGGCCAGTTCTGCGTAAAATACAAAGCCTTTGAGGGGCCTTTGGAACTGGTTGTAGTTAAGGGCCATCTCACCAGTTTACTGGGATTAGCCTGGTTCGACGCATTGGGCCTGGCCGTCACTGGAATACAAAATATAAAGTCGGGAAACCTTAGTAATGTGTGCGACAAGTTCCAGGCTGTATTTGATGGATCACTCGGCCACTATACGGGGCCATTGGTCACCCTGGACCTCGATCCCGTGGTGTGCCCACTCCACCTGAAAGCCAGGCTACCCCTGTTTGCCCTCTGGCCCAGGATTGAGGCAGAGCTCGACCACCTAGTCAGCCAGGGGGTACTGGAGCCAGTGCCCCACGCAAAATGGGAGACCCCTATCATAACCCTGGTCAAACCCAACAGGGACGTCAGGATCTGTGCAGACTACAAATGCACTATCAATAAGGCTCTCCAAGACCACGTGGTGAGCCATGTCCTAGCGTCCCTGGTCGGGGCCAAGATCTTTGTCAAACCAGCAACTGCCAGTAGATAACACCACAGCAGATGCCCAGACCATCATAACACACCAGGAGGCATTTAAGGTCAAATGTCTGCAGTTTGGGGTTAGTGTAGCTCTGGAGATTTTCCAGAATTTAATGGACTGTTTGCTTAAAGGAATCCCCGGAGTACAACCTTTCTTCAACGACATTCTGATTGCGGCGCCATCTCCTGAAGCCTTCTCCGACTGTCTTAGAGCCATCCTGCAGTGCTTCAATACAGCTGGCCTTAAAGTAAAGCAAGAAAAGTGTCTCCTCAGGGTCCCCAGCATTGAGTTCCTGGGATTCCAAGTCAACGCCTGTGGAATCCACCCCACACCGGACAAAATAGCGGCCATCGTCAATGCACCTACACTCTCTTCCAAACCTGAGCTGCAGGCTTTCCTCGGCCTGCTCAATGTCTACCACTTGTTCCTCCCCCAGAAAGTGGCTGTGGCCAAGCCCCTACACTGTTTCTTGGACAAACACGCACAGTGGAAGTGGGGGCCACCTCAGGCCGCGGCATTCCGGGCCATTAAAGACTTATTGACTTCCAGCGCTGTCCTGGCCCACTTTGATGAGTCCCTCCCCGTGGTGCTCACCTGTGATGCATCGCCCTACGGGGTGGGGGCGGTCCTGGGTCACAGGCTGGCCGATGGCCGTGAGGTCCTGGTAGCATATTATTCATGCACCTTGTCAGTGGAGGAGCGTAACTACGCTCAGATAGACGAGGTGCTGGTGATTGTGGCAGGGGTATGTAAATTTCACAACTACCTGTACGGCCGCCCCTTCACAGTCCTCACAAATCACAAACCGCTGCTGGGCCTCCTGGCCCCTGAACGCCAGACACCCCAGATGCTGTCTCCCCGGGTGCTGAGGTGGTCTATCTTTCTCACCGGCTACCAGTACAACCTGCTGCACAGGCCAGGCAAGGCGATGGGACATGCTGATGCCCTCAGCCACCTTCTGCTGCCTGTCTGCAACCCGGACCCCACGCACCAGATTTTGCTGCTGGAAGACCTACCCGACCAGCCGGTACAGGTGCCGGAAGTTTCCAAACACACCGGGAAAGACTGCATCCTCTGCCGGGTTCGGGACTGGGTGGGAAGGGGCTGACCCACAGGGTGTGTGGGCCTGGAGTTCGCAGCATTCTCGTCCCACCAGGAAGAACTGTCCACCCACAAAGGCTGCATCTTGTGGGGCAGCCAAGTAGTCATTCCTAGCCCCCTGTGTGGACGAATACGCGCCACACTGCACAAAACTCACCCGCGAATTGTGCGGATGAAAGCCTTGGTGCACAGCTACGTATGGTGGCCGGGTATGGATGAGGAGATAGAGGACCTGGTCAAATGCTGCCAAACATGCCAGGAAACACAGGTGGCCCCTCCCAGGGCTCCAGTGCGACAGTGGGAATCCTCGCACAAAACATGGGCCCATCTCCACCTGGACTTTGCGGGCCCGTTCCAGGGACAGACTTTCTTTATTCTTGTAGATTCTTACTCGAAGTGGCTAGAGGTGGTCCCTTTCTCCTCTACATCATCTAGAGCTGCGATCAAAGCCATGTAGAAGATGTTCAGCACCCATGGCATCTCCGACACTCTGGTGTCGGACAATGGAACTGCATTTACGTCAGCGGAATTCCTGGAGTTTGTGCAGTATTATGGAATTAGACACATCCACTCTGCTCCATTCCACCCGGCAACCAATGGACAGGCAGAGCGGATGGTGTGAACTACCAAGGAGGCACTGTGCTGAATCGTCCAAGGGGACTGGGACTACAGGCTGGCCGCCTTCTTGTTCGGCCAACGAACAACCTTGGGCAAGCTGTAGTTCTGATAAGAGCTGTCCTTGAAAAAGAGAAGTTTCAAATTAGAGCTCTCTCAGCCCCACGTACCTCACAGGGTGTCTGTTGTGGGAAGGGGAAGGGAAAGGAGTTTGTAAACTGCTCTGAGACACCTTTGGGTAGTGAAGGGTGGGGTATAAATCCAATCTCTTCTTCAGCCAACATACAACCCCGCACACCACCACGGGATGCTGCCCTGCTGAATTTTGCTGAACTCTTAATGGGCCGGTGACTGACGACCAGGCTGGATCGGCTCCACCCGGACCGGGCACCCAACTACAACCCAGGCCCGGTAAACCAGGAGGCACCCCGGGGGTTTTATCTGGAGGATCCAGTGTACGCCCGAAACTATGTATGGGGCACACCCTGGATCCCCGCCCGGGTGGTTAGAGTAACAGGACCACTCTCATACGAGGTCTCGACAGAAGATGGCCAGCTCATCCGGAGGCACGTAGATCAACTGCGCCATTGCCTTCTGCCCATCGATGACCAGGAGGTACAGGACGCCAAGAACAGTGAGGTGGAGCCAGACCTGGAAGAACTTGTGCTGGGGCCAGCAGAGTCCGACACAGCCTCAGCACCTGCTCCAAGTTCCACCCCAGGGCCCAGCACTGGTCTGACCCCAATACCTGGGATCTCACTGACCACTGCCTCTGAGCTACCACACCCCAGGCCAACCACACCAAACTGCACCCCGTCAGAGCCACGCCACTCCACGAGAGAATGGCAGCGCCCAGAGTACTTGTGGGACTTTGTATGCTAGTACTTCGGAACGAAGGGGGAGGGGTGTTATGTATTAAGATGGCTGCAACCGCTTGCGCCTGGCCATGTGGTCTACTGGACTCACAGACCTTCAGGTCTAGAACAATAGCCATTGTGGATCCTAGCGAGAACCAATGGGAGCACTAGGATCCTGATAAGAACCTATTGTTACCGGGGCCATGTATACAGAAGACATCTCAAAAAAATCTATGCAGTGGGGAAGCACCCCCCACCGCACAGCTCTTCCAGGCTGCCTTCTGCAGTCCCTTTAATGTTTAAAGCACTCTGATGTTCTTAAATTCTTAAGAGTGTGATCCTAAGCACACCTACCCAGCAGGACTTCTGAGTTAGGATTGCACAGCATGTGCACCAGTTATATTAATTATATCAACAATATAATAATTAGCTCTATTACTTCGTTGGTCAAATATCTATTTATACAGCACCCTCACTGTGTGTGGTGTTTCACAGAGTACAAGTAGTGAGGTCCCTGTCTCAGAGAAAACGTTGCAAAACGAGCAAAGATCACAAGCCCTGTGTATGGGGACATAGGAGTGGAGATAAAAGGGCGGGCCAGGCCACGGAGGTCTTTACAGTTAACAGGCCCGTAGCTACAGTGGGGCATTTTGAGGCCTGGCCCCCAGACTTCCAGCCAAGGCCCCCCGACTTCCATCCAGCCTCCAGCCCCCCCGGATCTCTGGGCCACTTGGAGGACTCCCCACCACTTCCCCTTCCCCAAGTGTGGCTTGCTTCCCCATGTAGGCATTAAAAATTTTATTTTTATTTTATTCTTTATTTTGTAAGGTCAGTCCAATGTTCCCTCTAAGCTATGGAGTCTTATGAGCAAAAATTCTACCTTGTGAGCTACTGGCATTAAAGTTGTGAGTGAGCGATTTGGCTACTGCATAACTTAGTTTGCTCTGGAGTCATCCTTCCTGAGCAAAGACAAAAATATGTGAGACGGAGGCTAAAAAACTGTGAGCTAGCTCACACTAACTCAGCTTAGAGGGAACACTGGTCAGTGCCCCCTGACTTATTTAAAGGCCCCCTGAATTACAAAATCCTGGCTATGGGCCTGTTAACAAGTGTTTGTGCAGAATCGGAAATGGCTAGGAAGCTGGGGCACCAGTGTCGTCTGGTTAGACCAATTAAAAAGGCAATTTTGGGGGGCAGTAGAGTGCTGGATGCAGGTGAGGGGGCTGATATCCAATCGAAAAACAGAGGAGGAGTTTGAAGTAATCAAAGTAAGAAATGACCAGAGCATGAAATGGAGCCTTAAAAGAGTTCTGTGCTCCTGATAAAAAGCCATGTACTGCAAGGAGGGTTACCAACCTCAGAATGGGGCCTGCAGGTCCCCTGGAATTACAACTGACTTCCAGATGACAGAGACCAAGTCCCCTGGAGGAAATGGCAACTTCCGTTTGGGTGGATTGCATGGCACCAAGTCCATGTTGAGCTCCCTTCCCTCCCCAAACACTGCCATCCCTAGGCAGTACCCCCAGGTATCCAGGAATTTCTCAAGCCAGAGTTGGCAACCCTAACTGCAATCCAAAATTTCCATTTTCTTGTATGAAGATAAACATTTTTGTCAACACACAAAACTTTCCCATTGTGCACCTAGAACATTTCCTTGTTCATGGGGAAAATAAAGGTGCTTCACAGTACATGGGTAACTCAGACTTGCACATCAGAGCTATTAAATTGTGGCACTTTCTAAAAGGAAAACAAGGGGAAGCACTTAGAAGCTGTGTGGAACTGCAAGGAGAGGGGTAGAAATGACAAACTGGAATAGATTTCAATGCCATTTCTGAGCTGGGCGCTAAAATGGGATGCCAGTTGTACTTTGCTTGAGATATTTATTTAAGACACTGAAGCTTGCGTATTCTTTCCACTCAAATGAACTAAACAGGATCTTTTACTGAATACCTTTTTTGGAATGTGTCCAAATGGTGTAAATCTTACCTTTGCAATGAATTTTAACTCTTGTTTTTAATTTAAAGAATATCAGATATATCTCACTTAGCACTCAAGTACAGCTTATGGGGCGGTATTAAGGAGTGGTACCATGAAATTAGACATTCATCCTATATAGATGGCTCAGATTCCTACTGTGTCAGTTTTCTGGTGTTTGATAAGACACACAAAGCAATTGTGGGAGAAAGCATGTCACTGGTCTCCATGGCAACTCCAAAGATACTTTGGAACTCAGGGGGATAGAGTGAGCCACAGTAATGGGCCGCATTAGAAGGGCAAAATGCATAAAAGGTTCAGACATATGCTTGTAATTAATTGCCACAAATAGCTTAATACAAAGATGTAACTGCATATCTACCTGCAAGAAATCCTTAACATTTAAGGGCTAAAGATATGCTTTAACAGATTTTTTTAAGGACTTGGCTTTGTAAAGAGGAATAGACCCTTGAATAGATTTGTTTAATCGTGTTCCAACCATAAGAGAGGATACGCTGATAAAAGCTATTACGAATCTCGGAGGTCTGTAGGTTTTGCAAATGTTATATCAGTGTTCATTCCCAAGCCGATCCAATCGTTTTTACAATGATTTTGAATCATGAAGCATTATGCATAGGATGCCTTGCAATGAATTAATCAGAGGTTTGCTTAATATATTCTGGAAAAAATAATGTGACAAACATTGTTGAAAATGGTCAGCCTAGACTAGGAATCCTACCCCCCTTGTCTTTAAAATGGGCATGTCTTGAATTTATTTGGAGGAACAGAAATTGCAGGGTAAGATGTGTATGCTTGCATAAAAAAAGAAAAAAGCAATATTTCCAAGTCCAAAAAACATGAATGATAATTTAGAATAAATCTTTTAATAAATGGAGAATGGCCAAAGTTTTATCAAAATAAGTCTGTTTGCAAGGAACCTATCTTTGTGTATTACAATGCAATTCACCACATTATTTCTTCTTGGTTGCTATAGAAACTAATTCTGGTGCAGCTGTGATCGCCTATCAAAATTCTAACATTACCCAAGCCTATGTTACAATACACATTTCTTATTTTGAGTAAGTAAACTGCAATATCTTATCTCGTTAAACCATGCTCTTCATCATTGAAGAAGTGTCGAGTGGCCAAAATGTTAATGCAATTTTTTTTGCATATGTTTCCAGTAACTATACTTTATTATTTTTCAAGTTTACATTGCAAGAAAACAGCTTTTCGACTGCATTGCATGCAGCAGATGGAAGCACATGATGCTTTCCAAGTCTAATCTTTGTTTTACTACATGATAGTGCATCACTGAATCACAATTGTTTCTAATGAGGGTTAATTCTAAAATATTTGGTATATAAATCAATAGACAAGTCAGTCTTATTGGAACGCAAGTTAAAATAACCTCTTCGGTACAGGGAGAGTCCATTATATGAATTTAAATTTTAACAAAATTTGACAAATTCTTATAGTTTTATACAAATTTGAAGCAAAACTATACCTGATTGAAATTTTTTAATGTGGCCATGACAATGCAAATCTGTTCTCTTAGGCAGGGTTTAGTAAGAAGACCCCACTGAAGTAAATTGATAAGTATATTGAATAGGTTGGTTTGGAACAGAGCCAGGCAATCGTTTTAGGGAGGGGGCTTATTTGGTTGTTTATTGTATTTGTATGTTTAAATTTTGATTTGTAGGCTGCATTGAGACTTGGAAAAGGCAGTATACAGATATTTTAATAAATAAAAAATTGTATTAGAATCTTATTAAAAATAGTCTCACTAGGACTCTGAGTTGAATTCTGAAAATTAAACTGCATGATGTTATTTAAACTTTTCTATAGCGTGAACAAATATTTTAGTCAATTTCCTTTTACTTCCTTTAGGTGACTCATAACAGTATTAGGCTGACTCTGTTTATTTTGTATTGTAAAAAAAATGTAGGATCCGCATAACTTTAGAACGGGCTGTTGCAAGTCTGGAATAGATACAGATGTCAGTGACGTGTCAAGGGAGCTTTTTATAACAGGAGATGGGAAATTTTGGGGCAGCCATTATGGTTGGACTGAACGGTGAGGCATAAAGTGGGGGTACAAAGTGGGAGAGGGGAACAGTGCAAACTGAAGGGTAAAGAACTTTTCAGCCAACTGTGTATCTCAGTATATGTTGATATTTAATCATACATTGTCTAGAATTAGTTACTTATAGTGTCTGCTGAATACAAACAATACAGAATGTTAAATGGCAAAAAATTAAGCGAAGCCATAAAACGGGGATTTAAATCCAGAGAAGCAATACAGAGAAGTGGTTATGCAGCCACTGACACATCTTGAAAAGCTGCTGTGCCTCTTGGAAGACTGTCAAGGGGATGGAGCCAGAAAGAAAAATGGGTGATTTCACTTCCTCCTTCGCCATGCCATGCACACAGGGAAGCACTTTCAGCCTCATGCACAGGGCTTATTGGTTCCTGGCCTATTTATACATGCAGATCGAATCCATGTTATTAATGTCCTTTGTGCGGAGGGGGCATTCACAAAAACAAGTCATGGCCTTATGGGACCTCAGTGAGGAGGGGAATCCAATCTAATCACTCTTAGTGTAGATACAGAGTGTAAGTTGGGAGTAATCCCTATAGAGATCAGTCAAACAATGTCTTCTGTTTCCTTTTCCAGTGTCCCATCATACGTATTTGTTCAGGCAGCATACCAGGGAATTAGTGGGAAGTGCCATATATATATGTTTCCCATCTAGCACTCTCTTTCCATGCGTGCACAGCACAACATTAAAAAGAAAGACTGGATGGGCAGCAGGAACATGGGAGGCAGGTGCAGATCTGTTCCCCATAAGGCCCTGGCACATGAATGCCAGGGAAGAGATGAAAGAAAAAAACAGGTCTCTGAGGATTCATGAGGGGACACTCTACATTCCTCATTTGAAGGATTGTCTTCCATATACTGTTCCAAATTTAGTTTAACAAGTTCATGTTCTTAAATATGATGCTCAATTAATTAATGGTTTATGTGCTCGCTTCGGCAGCACATATACTAAAATTGAATTCTAATTAATGGTTTATGTTACTGACTATAGAAAAGTTCTGTTTGTGCCTCAGGAAGGATTACAGTTGTTGAGGCAAGATCCATTGTTGATCTGTTTGCACTTTTCCTGCTATCTAAATGGTCCTAACCTGTATTCTGCACAGAGGAAATGAAAGTGGTATTTTGTTTGTAGCATTCTAAGAAAATATTGGAATGTTTTAATAGTGTTCCTTCCAGAAACGTTATTTAGCTTGAATGGATCTGCAATAAACTGTTTTCAGTTCTAGAATTAACATACAAATACTTTGCAGTTGTAGCTGTCAGTTTGGTTAGTAATTAGCTACTTATCTGCTACTTTCAAATGGACTGTTTAACAAGCTGTATAAAACAGTACTTTTAAACTAGGTGTTTCAATTTTATTCTTCATATCCACAAAAATATCAAGTAATAGGCTGGATCCTGTGATCCATCAGTGAAAGGTGCTGAGAACTACCAATCTTTCTAGCTTTCCTTTCCCCAAAAGGAGCCGTTTCTGACCCCATAGTTTGCCATTATATTTAAAAACCAGTCAAACTATGCTTTGTGCAAACCACAGTTTGTCTGCAAACCATAACTAGAAACCACATGGATGTGACAGCAAACTGATTTGCCAAGAATGATGTTTGTGGGAGAAGAACCTCAGGCTTGGCAACAACTTTGGGCAAGGTGGGGGGAGAGGTGGCATAGAAAAGAGAAATGAGGGAGGAGAGTAAGAGTTTGTATGTAGCTTGTTCTTGAAGAGTGAGTGTTGTCAAGTTTCTTGGTGGTGGAGGACAGCTCAGAGATGGAGGAGCAGAACTTCAGCTGCCAATCTAAAGCTGGTCTTTTTATCCCCTAAATTTGTGCCCTTTTTAGAGTGGCAAACAAAGGGTTGCCACTTCAGTGGTTGTGTTGTGGGGGTGGGGCTTAGCTAATTTGGCAGGCAGTGGTCCTCTCTCTGGAAATTCCATCAGTGGTGTACTACCTTGACCGATCTATCTGGTGGTTGAATGTTATTTTAGAAATTTGTTAAGTATGTTTGCTGATGTCTCACTGTCATTCCCATATTTTAGGGGAATCATGAAGAGGCACAAGACAAGAACCAACACTGTTTCTCATGGGAGCCATGAAATATCATTTTATTTAGTTTTATTTCCTCAAGGTCCTTGGGTTTGGTTTGGTCAAAATGTGAAGTCTCCCCTGCTGATGTGTCATGGCCCTTGGCTTACGGGGTTTCCGGGCTAAGAGCTCTGAATGGTAAAATGGTGAGCAGGAAGAGGCTGCCAAAGTCTATACCTTTTCCCTTAAAAGTGAATAATAATAGCCTCTGCAGGGGGAGTGGAGTTCAGATTTGCACCACTTCCGCACTCAGTTGCCCCCGCACAGGGAAAGCATATGGGCATGTGTATACTTCCTCCCAAACAGCAAATGGCACCCCAGGTTGGGGGGACTGAAATCATGAAGGCAATATGAGGGAAGGGATAAACATCATGCCCCATGTCATGGCCTTACATTCTATCCTCCCCCGGCCGTGACTGCTATTTAAACTTTTTTTAAAAAAATCTATTCATATTATCACCTGTGTTTGTGTGTGAACCAGAAATGGGTACCCTGATTAATGCTTATTTCGCTGTCTGAGCTATTCTGTGGTACTGCCTTCAAGTGAATGCCCCACTCCTCCTTCCTTCCTTCCTTCCTTCCTTCCTTCCTTCCTTCCTTCCGCTCCTCTCCCCATAGCTTCTGCTTCTAGCATAAAGCTGATAAAAACTTGTTGTGGTGCATCTTTTTATTACATTCAGATGTACGAATTTCTAGGTTTTCAATGGAAATCGCTTGTTGACTGGATTTTAGTTCATTAGACTAGAGAAAAATGAATGGGGGAGATTCATCAGTGCTATTCCATTTGTTTTCCTTTTGCAATCCTATTGGAACACTGTCACGTCATAGAAGCATTTTAGCTACCATGCCACCGCTGCCTTGCATTCTATTTCCTTGAAATATATGTCTCCTTCGTTAGCGTATCGCTGAAATATATGTATCCTTCGTTAGCGTATCGCTAGATAACAGGGAATGCAGCCAGACCTATGAGCAGAAGCTGTCTGCACTGAAAATTGGCCAGAACTGATTGCTCTCAATCTCTAGTCATGACCCCATCTGTGAGCAATCTAAACTAAAGCTAGCAATTCCACTCAGAAGCCTCTAGCATAACTGAACAGGGTTCATGCTACTCATGCTGTGTGAGAAGCAAGTAGTCCAAAGAAAAAGACTGAGACTTACCAGATAGTAATTGGTACTGGTGAGATACCACTGTTCTTGGGAGTATGTTGTCGATGAGATAATGGGAGATTGTTTATTTATTTAGAAAATGTATATGATGTGCCCCCAGAGACCTGCTTGAGGCAGTTTACTGCTAAGATAATATAGAACCATTAAAACACACCCTTAAAAAACAATACCATTAAAAGACAACCATTAAACTGGGCCAATGCCGTTAAAACAGCCAAGGCATAACAGCAGCATAAAGTACGAACTGAGCAGCCTAAAATGATGTAAATTAAAATGATGTAAATCTTAGTTGGCGGGCTGGACAGTACAGGTGGGGCAGTCCTTCAGGTACGTAAGTCCCAAGCCATTTAGGGTCATATTGGTAAGAACCAGCACTTTGAATTGTGCCCAGAAACAGTCAGGCAGACAGTGTTAGGGATGCCAGCCTCCAGGTGGGACCTGGGGATCCCCTGGAATTGCAGCCCATCTTCAGACTACAGAGATCAATTCCCCTGGAGACATTGGATGCTTTGGAGGATGAACTATATGGTGTTATACCCCACTGAGGTTCCTGAGCTCCCCATGCTCCACCCTCAAATCTCCAGGGGTTTTGCAACCTGGATCTGGTAACCCTATCTTCCCATCCCCAGCCGATGGCAAATGGAAACCTGGCAACCCTAGATAGTACAGATCTTTCAGCACAGAGGTGATAACAATTGCTGTATCCAGCCCCCAACAATAACCTGGCTGCTGCATTTTGGACATCTGAAGTCTCCAGTTTTCAAAGGCAGCCTCATGTAAAGTGCTTTACGGTCATCTAATCTCAAATCCAGTAGCACCTTAAAGATCAGCAATATTTCCCAGGTGGCTGTTGGCAGTATCATTTTGTTGGTCTTGAAGGTGCTGCTGGACTTGAATTTTTTTTCTACTATCAACATGGCTACACACCTGAAACAGTAATCTAACCTGCATGTGATGCTATCGATCGGCTATGCTCCTGCAGACTGCAGGGGGTTGGACTAGATGACCTGCAAAGTCCCTTCCAACTCTAACATTCTATGATTCTATGATCAGAGTATAGATCACTGTGGCCACAACATCTGTGAATGCATCCCCTGAGTGGTTAAATTTCAATCACCATGATAGAATCCCCATGTAATTTCTTCCAGTTTCAGACTGCAATTCAGAACTGCTGTTTGCACTATTGGAAGAAGCTTTCAGGCAGCCTGTATATTTCTTTTAACAGGGCCAATAGCAGCTCCAGTGTTATGTATCAGGACTGAAACGTTGCAGGACTGTGCTGCCAGGGACAGGGTGAGCTTGGAGCCAAATAACAATAGACCAACAGGATTCTGGCAGTAACCAATCAAGGTGTAGGACTGTGCTGCCAGAGACAGGGTGAGCTTGGAGCCGAATAACAATAGACCAACAGGATTCTGGCAGTTACCAATTAAGATGTAAAGTTTTGTAAATAGTTTATCCTTGGGAGTGGGGTGTGTTTGGGTGTGGCCATTGCATGCAATATAACCGAGCTGAGGCTCTGGTCTACAGTCTTGTTCTTGCTGAAATTAAAGTAGAGCTGATCACTAGACTCTGTTCATCCATGGAACCCACTGTTTAACATCCAGGATACCATTTCAGATAGGAAATTGATGGGTGTGAGGTGGGGAAAGAGAATTCAGGAGTCCCAGTAGCTGCTGTTAAACAATAAAAGAAGACTAAGGAGATTATTTCCAAAAAACCCAAGTGGATGGGGGAGGGGAATGGGCATCCATGGTGAGTGTGTGTGTGTGTGTATGTAACAATGTGGTAAAATTGTCATAACCTACCTCAGAATTCTTCACAAGCAATTAAATTAGCGGCAGCCTATTGAAAGGGCAGGTTTGGATTTGTGTTTTATAGGATGCTGAGATTAACTTGCTCCAGTGTGTTTTGAACAACAAAAGCTCTTCATTGGAGGAAGACAAATGTAGGCTACAGTGCAAAACAATTGCTCTGTCTGTGCTTCTCAGTACCTTAATGCCTCCCAACAGCCACCTGGAAACAGGCTAGCAGTGACTAAAGTGGAGGAGAGGCATTTGCCTAATGTATGAACACTTCACACATCTGATGAAGTGAGCTCTGAATCATGAAAGCTTATGCTAGAATAAATTTTGTTAGACTTCAAAGTGTCCCAGTCAAGTCCAGAGCCCCTAGAAGGGATACAGCAAAAACTGCACAGAACGTCTGCTCACTGACCCTTCTCTTGCTTCACCCTCCTACTTGACATTGCAAAATACAAATGCAACGACAATCTAACTTGTCTATCATATGTGTGTTATATATATATATAATCCATGCATTTGCTTTAGAATATGAAATAAGATTCGTGGGAGGAGTGATTTCATCAATTATGCCATCAAATGGAGGCATAAACCCTGGGTAGCCAAGGATGCATTTAAGAACAAGAATAATCACATTAACTTTATTGTATGAGTTTCAGAATCTCTTGGGATTTCTCAGTACTGCAATGTGCTTCATGTACCTGTTTAATTGAAAGTTTAATTCTTCGTCAACATATCACTGTGTGGAATATATTTTAATTACTTTACTATCATTTTCCACACAGAATGCACATAATTTTTTCAACAGGGTGTTTCTTGAACAGTCTTCCAGGCCCATGTCAAAGATGAAGCGCATGCTGCCGCCACCTGCTTCACTATGTGCCTGTGCAGCTTGTCAGCTGAGTAGGTTACTCAGGCATGCTGACAAGAATTCTTTCGTCAACAGCTGATCCCATGGTACTGATGTCTACACTCATGGCTGGCTACTATCCCAGTTACTTATAAAAAGAATGCTGGAGAGATACCATAGCTCGCAGAGCACCTGCTTTGCATGCACAAGGTCCCAGGTTCAGTACCCACCATCTCCAGTTAAAAGTTGGACTCTTCTGCTAGAGATGTTAGAAAACTGCTGACAGAGTATGCAGCTCTGGGCTGTCTGCTCCAAATAACGTGACTTGCTAGAACACAGCTTTATGTTCTGAGCTGTCTCACGCATTCTTGGGTGTTAGTTGTTAGCCTTTATTGTGTTTTCTAAGCTGCCCTAAACAGATACCCTGCAGAGGTGGCATAGAAGTTTTCTAAATAAATAAATAAATAAAATTGGGGCCATGGATAGACAAGACAAGTCTTTCTACAAACTTGAGAAAACCCCAGGGTTGCAGAAAAATCTGAAAACTTAAAGAAAAAATTAGGGTGTTGTTGTTTTTTTAAATGCCTGTAGCTTTTAAAAATGAATGCCCTTGGTGGCCATTGCTAACCAACCACAATAGAATTGCCAGCCTTCAAACCTTGGTTTCTTTCAGTAAAAGGTAGGGGAGGGGACAGGGCCTTTTCTAGGGCTGTTTTGGGATTTGAGGGGAGAATCATGAGGGCCAGGCCTGGCAGCAGCCACCGGGCAACTTGCTACCATGCAACTTATTATTTATTTATTATTTATTTGTATTTATAGCCCGCCCATCCCGCAAGTGGGCTCAGGGTGGGTAACATCCTAAAAACAGTACAATAAATATGATTAAAATTAAACAAGTTAGAAAATTTAAACAATAAATGTTTTATAGATGGTACTGGTCACCACTAGGAGCCAAGTGCTCCTCTAATATATCTAAAAATTGTTGGAGATGCAAGGATAACGTGGGATTCTTTTTTCACATGTGGTGGTGGTGTGAAAAAAATTAACTCATTTTGGAAGGAGGTTAAAAAATTAATATGGGATATGTTATCAATTGACTTAGAATTAGTGCCAGAAGTTTATTTGTTAAATATGCTACCGAAAGGTTTAGATTGCAATGATAATTACCTGCTAACATATATTGTAATGTCAGCAAGAATTATAGTTGCTAAATACTGGAAATCTATTAATTCGCCTACAACCCAGGAGCTACTAAACAAATTGTTGGATATAGCAGAAATGGATCGATTAACTACTTTATTACATGGTAAAGATATGTTTGTGTTTCAGGAACGATGGTCGAGAGTATATGAATGGTTTAAAAAACAATGATCGATGTTAGACTCAAATGTTATTTGCACGGATATTAATGGCTGTATATTTTGGAAAACTAAAATAAATTCTAAAAAAAAGAAAGAAAAAGAAAATTTAAACAATAAACAACAAAAATTTAAACTTGTATGACTCACCCAGCTTGCTACTGCTCAAAGGCAGCCCCCCATGATAGCAAGTGTGGTGTAGTGATTACAGGTTCAAACTAGCATCCGGAAGACCCAGGTTTGACTGTTTTGGCTTTTGAAGGAGGACTCATCAGGGCCTGGCCTGGCAGCAACCACCCTGTGACTTGCTACCATGCAGCTTCCATGACTCACCCAGGTCCGGCTGCTTGCTACTGTTTAACAGCAGCCACCCCAGATTAGGATATGGGAGACCGAGCTCAAATCACCAGGCTGCCATGGAAGCTCACTAGTCACACAGCATAACCCACCTCTCAGGGCTGTTGTGAAGATAAAATACAGGAAAGGATAATGATGTAAGCTGCTTTAAGTCCCCATTGGAGGGAAATGTGGGGTACATATGAAGTATATAAATAACATATGCTGAAGATGGTGGGCAGATAAAAGACAGTTTTGTTGGTAGGTAGGAAGGAGAAAGTTGAGGATATGGGGGCTGCCAAGAGGAGAGAAACAGTTTGGGGAAAGAAATATAGGGGTGACCCCCACAAGTCCTTGAAGGTTTTCCACAGTGTAAGTGGGCCCTGTCCAGCCAGGACCACATAACTCAGATCAGACCAGCAGCCACTCTGCAACTGGGCTACACTTTTCTGTTTTTCGGACAATGCAGCTAATTAGTTTAAGTAAATAAATATATGTTGATATAAATGTTTAAATGTATTGGTCATCTGATTACTTGAATTTCAGTGAGAAAGTCAGGCTTTAAATAAATAAATAAGGAGAAGGAGCTGTCTTTTGGATCGGGATCATTCAAATGTTAGCAGCATCATGATAATTCTTAGGTCTTAAAATTATATCTCCCCCCCAATTTACTAATCAGTACTGTAGATTTATTTTATCAACATATAGCTATGTTTCCTGTTCAATATATATTGTTTTCATTTTGATAGGCAGGTGATGCAAGCAGAGGTTTCTGTGTAGCTGGATGCTAAGACAACCTGCTTCCATTGTAAAATAACCCTGTTTGTGTACAGTCATTCTGTTTTAAAAGAAAAAGCCCCAGGTCTGCATTAAATATTTATTATTTATATTCTATACTCTCCTTGTGGTGTAGGGTTATTTGGTGAAATGAACTTTTCTCAGCACAAAAAATATTAAAACACAAAAATTCCATTTGCACTCGCTGGAGTAGGATAGCAGAAACCTCTGCGGGTATTTAATCATTCAGAATAAAGGAGTTTCTTTAATTTTTAAACATGTATTTCATTTTATGTTTTATTTAAATTGTTTTAACATTTGCCTAGAAAACCCTGAAGGATTAAAACTTTCGAAACTTAGGTTAGATTAAAAATAAACATGAAGAATACTGCATGAAGAGGAATGGCGAGGGGGGAGCAGTGTTATGACTGAGAATAGAAACAGTCCTAATAATTGCCAACCATTACTTGCGAAAAAATTATCAAGTTGTATCATTCCTTTAAGGAAGCTGGAAAATTACCAAGTTGTATAATTCCTTTAAGGAAGCTGCAATCAGATTTAATCATTGGTAACAATATGCATTTCTTCAATGTTATTAATCTTTCATGAAGTGCAAAAGGTCCTCAAAGCTAACTTTGCAAAATTGTGGTATGGTAGCTGTTCTCCCTAACTGGGATTTGGAGCCAAAGTCGAGGCAGCAGTTTCCAGATGTTAATGAGGCAGAAACAGTAGATGTGGTTGGGCAAAACTGAATACAGAGCTAGAACAGCGGAGATGATGAAGACCACTGGGGAAACTGCAAGGTGTTCAAAGTAACGTTACTGGCAGCACTATATTTTTGGGTGGAACAAACAGAAGAGACTTGGGACCAAACTAAAGTAGAAGCAATGGAAAAGTTGAATGTGGCACAAGAGGAAAACAATCAAATAGGGATTGCCGCTTAAACAACAATAGTGATGGTTAATATTAAGGATGACGTTTGCTTTTTCCAACATTGCCTGTACTGAAACTGATAAAAATTGGTTCGCTTACATTAATATTTCTTCTGCCTCTCTTACAAAAATATGCCTTGCTTTGGTGTATTACTCATATTTAGGCCCCTGCCACATGGGGGAAATTGCTGCAGGCAAAGTGCGGCTTTTGAAAGCGGAGGGATCACACAGATCCCCTGAGCCGCCGCGCAGTTGCTCCCCGGCACGATCAGATGCAGGGGGGAAAGCCACGGACGGGAGCGCGAGGCAGCCGGCTGCACATGTGTGCGCATGCGCAGTTCGGCTGGGAGCCTCGATTGCTCCTGCAGACGGGCACGCCAGCGATCCGTCGGCCGCGCTTGGTGCGGCGTGTCAGGTTGGTTCTACCTTTTACTAGGTTTATTTTTAGTGTACATTTTAGGCCTAAAGGGACAGATCGGGGACGGATGTGTGCTGATTCACAGATGTTGCGGTGAGATCGCGCCCGTTTGCTGCGCCCCCGATCCGTCCCTCTTCCGTCCCAAAACCTCCCATGTGACCGGGGCCTTAGTGTATTAAAAAAGCCTAGTGTGCTCAAACATTTTTTATTTTAGACTCCAGGTACAACCATATTAATTTGTGGTGTCTTTAGACTATCTTTGTTTCACTGGTGCTTTGCAATGGGAATTTAACACACTGATATTATGGGATATTGAGTCGTCTTGCTTTTCTTTTGTAATCCCCCCTGCGATGAACAGCACTTTTTAAAAGCTTTGAAGTGCTGTACAAACAGAGTAAAGGGCTATGAAGGGATAATTCTTCACAGAAACAGAGAGCCTTGAGTGACAAGCTGCTCCATGCAATCTGATTGGTTAGCATCAGCGGAGCAGAGAAAGACTTGAGAGCTGCATGCTGAGGAGACAGTCAGTCAGATTTCTGCCCTGACTGAGTTCAGTCTGATTTCAGCCTTAGCTGAGAGCAGGTTAACACAGACTGCGAACTGGGGGAAAGTTGGGAAGGAAGTTTGGGAAGGAAGTAAAGACTCCCATTCAGGCCAAAGAAAGGGGATAGATCTTATAGTGAGAGAAGAATTTTCCTACCAAGTCAGACAGGGAGTTAGCTCTGAAGAGTGCAGAGATCCCTGGCCTGGTATGGTTAGAAACTGCCTTTGGAGACCTTAAGAGTCAGTTAAAAACTCAAGATGAGTACTGGTCAGAGGTCATTTCGGGGAGGAACGCAGGGGAACGCAGTTCCCCCGGGTGAGGTTTGGGGGGCGGGGCACATGATGAAGCCCCGCCCCCTGCTTCTGGCTGCCCCGCTCCCGGCCCTCATTCAGCCAGGAGGAGGCAGGAGAAGAGGGAGGGTAAGTTGCTTCCCCCCTGCCTCTCCCCACCCCTGCCTGCCTGGGGCCAGGGAGGGCCTTCGCGGGGCTTCCTTGCACTCCCGCCGGCCTTGCAGGTCCACCGCCGGGCCCCTCATGGGGCTCAGCAGTGGAGCTGCAAGG
>NW_015166469.1:301471-312248 GCF_001447785.1 Gekko japonicus | reverse complement strand
TGGAAAACACTGGAACAAAAGCCTCTCAACATAAAGATTTAAGTCACTGTGAAAAGCTTAAGAAACTCTCATTAACCTGAAGCATAAGAACTGAAGTCTGTGCATGTACTGGTTTTACCTCAGAAATTTCAACCCCTGATTTCATCTGACCTTTCCCCTCTTTGTTAAATAAAATATTTTGTTATTTTTGAATTTCAAAATGCCTCAAGTGTCTTTTAAGTTGTTTAAGTTAAAGCAGGCTCCTGATCCTTCCCACAGGTTCCTGGGCTGAGCCAACAGCCAAAATATCATACTGTGACAGGGTGGGACAGCCAGAGTTCTTCGGCAAAGGAGAGAACACATTACTAGAGTAGCTCAGTCAGTAAAGAGAAAGAGAAATGGGTGTGTTAGTCATTAAGGTGCCATAAGACTTTTATGTTAGATCTTTGCTGATGAGAAACCTAATTTGTTTCTGCTCTGCTCTTTGTGTGGCTGTGTTTCTGGTTTAACATATATTGTTGTAAGGCATATGCACAGTATTTTCTTGGATTCATTCCTGTATATGATTCTACCTGATTATTTCTTGTCAGAGTTTCTTTTGTTTGTACTTGTAAGATACTATATTAGGGCTGTCACCTGATTAAAGAAATTGTTAGTTAACTATGAGGTTTCATTCAGTAATTGATTAAGCTGCATAAATTTGCATATGAATGAAATACTGGTTTTGAAGCAAAAAAGCAAACTTTATTTTTTAGATTAGGCATGTATGTTGCACAGGTGGTTGCCATCTTTGAAGAGGCATTCCCTCCTGGGTGAGATAAAGGAGAATGCCTCTTCTAAGATCATACGTGCAGCTTTTAAAAGTGCTGATATTTTAAAGTGTTGCCTGATTATTGAGTGAGGGAGATATTATAGTCAATAAAAAGATTTTAAAATGATTTCCTGAGATGCATGATATATTCTCATTTGGTGCATGCACGCATTCCTGCACGCACGCACACACGCACGCACACATTTTTGTACAGATATGTAAATGGACAGACATATCCACACTTATAGGCGCTTACACATATGCAAACAATGCTGTAATCCTCCATTAAATATTTTAATTGTCATATTAAAATAAAAGTTCATTTAAGAGACCTTTTTGAAAATTTAACTGGTGGGGAAGTGGGTTCTTGATAGTCTATGCAGTATCAGATCTGGATTGAGACAGACTGTAGGATTGCTTTCGGAATCAGGAACAGGACCTGGCCTCAGCTGCAGCAGTCAAGCAGAATCTAAATGAGGCAGATGAGGCCAAGGCAGCAAACCAGGGAAGTCAGGCAGGTGATCATATCCTAAGTACATTCAGAGTCTTGTTGAGGAGACCTAGCAAATGAGCCTAAAAGAGGAGCTACTGGTTGACAGGAGACAGGCAAGCATTGGGACTGGATGCAGATGGATGGCTTTGGAGGACAGCAGAAAGAAAGAATCTGCATCGAGCAGGAATACAGTGATAAAGAGATGAGGATATATATTGGAGAGAGTATGCACAAGGCACTACTTCATATTCCAAACACTTTGGATCAGGGTGCACATGTCTAGATTTCATCTGATTGTGTAGACAATTTTGCATTATGGATTAATCAAATACTATTTTTAATGATCCAGCCAGACAACTACAGAGAGGTAGTCTCTGATGACTGTCATTTATTCACAGCTAACTGCATTCAGAGAATGAGACAAACACCTCCTCTTGATGAACTTCAACCTCCACCATACCAAGATGACAGTGGCTCGCCGCACCTTTCGTGCACACCCTCTGAAGTTGGGGACAGCAAATGTGAATTTTCTCAGTGCAGCAACAGTCCAAGATGTTCATATAAGTGCCCAAGTGAAGGAAGTACTGGCCATGAGATAGAAAGTTTCCATAACAAAGGATACGAAGAAGATGTGCCCAGTGATAGTACCGCTGTCCTTAGCCCAGAGGTAATAAAATAATGTTTCAGTTGTATTGAAAATGTGCAGGATATAATGAAATAGAATTGCTCTGTTGCTTTGCAGGAGGGGTCCCCAATCACTTTGAGTCTATGAGCACTTTTGGAATTTTAACGATGGGTAGTGAGTATCACCATAAAATGGCTGCTATGGAGGGTAGTCAGAAAATGTTATGGGGTGCTGGGGCCATCACAAATTTGGGAGGCTGCAAGGCAAGTATCCTCCTGTGAAGGCAGTAGCTGTTGTTGAATGGGTGCTTCCTGCTGACACAAAGGGTTTTTCTGAAGCACCTTGTGCTCCAGTGCCCCACCAGTCCTGTGCTCTACCAATGCTCAATGGAGCAGCAGGAGAAAAAATGAGGAGGGAGATGGTGTTGCGTAATGCAGTGATGCCACTTCTGGGTCTTCATCCAGAAGTGACATCACTATGTCAAGCAACGCTTCCTATCCCCATGCTCTGCTCCTAAGCTCTCCAGCCTTTTTTGTTTAGGGGGAAAGAAGCCTTGTCAAAGAAGCAGGTGGGCACCTGGAAGCCAATTAACAGGCTTTCAGCACCACTTTGGGGGTTACTGTGTTAGAGTCTAGTTTGGCCGTAAAAGTGGGCCTCACGAATTGTTTCTACAATTTCTAGTTGAGACACAGGCAAAAGGATTTTTTAAACCTCTCATTCCCATGTGAGTCACAAAAAGAACCAAAGCCTCCATCTGGGATCATCTTAAAGAGCCTTTTGTGGCTTGGTACATGTAGAAGAAAGCAGGTGAGGTGTATGTTTAAGGAGCAGAAGTCCTAGAGATTTAAAATTGTGCTGGAGGCCAAAAGGGAAGCTCTTAAGCAGAGTAGAGCCTCTAAGCTGCAAGATTTCAGAATATGTGTTCTAACTCCAAAATTCTACCAGGAGGCAAAATTCTAATACATATGGTAAAATGATCTTGTTCTGTATGATCTTGCTCTTTATAATGCTGTCTGTGGTATTTCATTTTGGATACCAGGCCTCTCTTCACAATCCTCTTTTCTTCTTCACCAGTATGTACAATTTATAAAAAGGAAGCTTTGCAGTTACTGGTATAGAAACGGTTATATGGGCTCTTTTTATACTGAAGCACTGATGTTTCATACAGAAGCTTTTGATTAGAATCCTTAACATTTCTAAAAAAGATAAATACGTTTTCTTTTGTATGAATGATACAGGCAGTTTTGCTACACTTGCATGACTCATTCTTCCTCACAATTATTAATGTGCTTGGAGAACATAAATATGCAGCATACAAGCACTCTTATTGTATTTCTAGCACAATGAATTTGCTTGCCATGTAGAAAATACTACTGTGATTGGTCACCTGAATTAATCCCTAGATAGAAAATATTACAAACTGTTGCCTATTTGAGGGTACAATCCATGAGAAAAGAGATGAAAAATGTATTTAATACTAGGCTGGCTTGATGATCGCTTTGTCTCAGTCTAATCTACCTCACAGGTTTCTTGTCGTTAGAATAAAATAGAGGAGAAGAAAATGTTCTCCCATTGGGGAGAAAGGCAGGGAAGTAAAAAAAAAATATGTCTTGGATCCAGCACAGTGTTTTTATGGGCAGAATCCAGGAATAGCATTTCAGGGGGTACTTTGGGCTGCTGTGGGAATGGGGAGGTCTTGGGCAGAAATCCACCTTCATTAATAGGGTGCTGGATCCAAGCCATGGTATTAGTTTCTATATAATTGCACTCCAAAATCTGAAATGTTTTGTCATGTATGTGTTCAGCCAAATTTACAGTGCAATCCTAAGCAGAGTTAGACCCTTCAAAGTCGATTGAAGTGATTCAATAGATAATGTAACTATTAGTGGGGCAAGCTATTTCCTTCCCTGCTTTATAAGAAATTATTATTATGGCTAAAGGACAAAGTTACTTTGGGACAAAAGCAAGTTGAATTTCGAACAGTTGACCATTGCCATACTCTTCAGTTTATTATAGACAAATATACCAGCTCAAAGGATGGCATGTTGGCTGTGGCCTTTATGGATCTTAGAGCTGCCTTTGACTCAGTGCCAAGGCAAAGATAGGGGATAAGCTGAAGAAATAATCTATTGATAAGTGTCTCTCATTTTTGATTCAACAATTATACGATCGGCCTACAGCTCAAGTAAGATGTGGTCCATCTGGTAAACTGACTGCAGTTATTTATCAAACAAATGAGTGAAGCAAAGATATAGTCTTGCTCCTCTGGTATTTAAATTGTATATCAGTGATATAAGTTCTTATATTCCAGTGAATTCCATCTGCCTTATCTAGCTCATGTTAAGTTGCTGTGTCTTTTGTATGAAGATGAAACAGCTCTTCTCTCAAAATCCATGATTGTCCTATGTAAATGTTTAGCCACCTTTTCAGAGTATTTTTCCAAAAAAGGGCCTATTAATGTTTCTGAGTCAAAGGTCCTTCTCTTCAGCAAAAAAAGATGGACAAGGAAATATAAGTGGGCAGCAGCAGGTCAGCCAATGGAGCAATCAGAACAATTTAAATACAGCGAATCTTTCTTGGAATTTGCATGTTCTGCAGCGGTTAAAGCATTTGATACTAACGTTTTCGGACAGTTATTGTATGTTGTAGGGGTTTGGATTAGTGTGGCAGCAGATAATATTGATGGATCATTACTAAGATTTTACACAATATCCTGGGAACTACAAGATGTGTGGCATGAAAAGCTTTGAGAGCTGAGAGGCAGTTATTGTATGTTGTAGGGGTTTGGATTAGTGTGGCAGCAGATAATATTGATGGAGCATTACTAAGATTTTTACACAATATCCTGGGAACTACGAGATGTGTGGCAGGAAAAGCTTTGAGAGCTGAGTCTGGGGAGATGTTTTTTGAAGCAAAGTCTTGTTGTAGAGCATTTACTCTGAAAATTAAGATATTGAAATAGAGTTTAAAATCAGGTCTTCTTGAATTAGTTATGCTGGATAATCATACAAATCACTGGAAGAAATACTTGGAATTTAAATTATCATGTCTGGGCATTAACAATAATGTGATAGAAACTTTGAGTAGTAGTGAATTGAGTCAGTCAATTAAAAGACATTTGAGGGATCTAGATTAAAAGAGTATGCTGGTTAGAGCACAGAGAGTTATGTTCATCCTTTTCAGTTGTTATTCTTCCCCCAACAAACGATGTGTTTGAACTATTTTTTTCAAAGTATTAGAAGGGCATTTATGCTTGCCCATTTGAGTGTCCTGCCATCAGTGGTGCTGTTAGGAAGATTTAATAGTATTCCATACTCTGATGTGGTACTAACCAAATTGACTCTATAGATGATATTCTTTTGGATTGCCCTGAATTTTCAGATTTGAGAGCTGAATTGATTTTTCCTTTGCTTAAGCAGGACTGTATCTCTTTAGAAGCTAAACCTTCTTGGTTACTAAGAGATGAAGATTAAAAAATAACTTTCCATGTAGCAAATCTTAGGCTTCCCTTTTAGTCTGTGATGGCTTGCTGTTCATGACTTTTGTCGTAAAAACAGTAATGAAGAAGAAGAAAATAGGTGTCAACTGAAATAACAATATAACTTGGAACAGTGTAACTCTGTTTAGGATTGCATTGTTAATCCCCCACCCCCCCTTCTCCCCAGCATTGTCTTGCAGCTTCAACCTTTTGCAAAAACTACTCCAGCTCAAAGGTTTAGTTTCATACTGCTTTGACTCTTTTATCCCTGTCTTTCTCGTTTCTGATTGGTCATTTTGGCAAGCTGTAAATGCATCTTTCTTCACACGGCTGGTTGTCAGCGTGTTGTCCTCCCTTGAATAGAAGAGGAAGAAGAAGAGAAGAGATTGGATGTATACCCCGCCCTTCACTTGGAGTCTCAGAGCGGCTTACAAACTCCTTTCCCTCCCCCTCCCCACAACAGACACCCTGTGAGGTGGGTGGGGCTGAGAGAACTCTGACACAAACTGCTCTTTTTCAAGGACAGCTATGCCAGAGCTTGTGACTGACCCAAGGTCACATCAGCAGGTGCAAGTGGAGGAGTGGGGAATCAAACCCGGTTCTCCCAGATTAGAGTCCGCACACTTAACCACTATTTTCCATTGAATATTTGATTATCTTGTGTGTGAAATGAACAAACACATCAGATTATCCAGGCTAGCAGAAGCATTTTGAGGATGACTTTAGTATCAAATACAAAGGTGTATGATTGTATGTTTTTACCAAAATGCATCAATATAGTTATAGATATATAAACCGGAGCACCTATATGTAACAGCCTCTCCTTTCTGTTTCATTTAGGAAGTGTCAGCTCGAGGATCATCGTCACAGCTCCCTAAATCTTTTGATCCTGAACCAGAAGCTAAATATGGCACTCTGGATGTGACTTTTGACTATGACTCGCAGGAACAGAAGCTTCTGGTAACAGTAACAGCTGCCACAGACATTCCTACTTATAACAGAACAAGTGGAAGTTCATGGCAAGTACACCTGGTTCTTCTTCCTATCAAGAAGCAGAGAGCAAAAACCAGCATGCAGCGGGGTCCATGCCCTGTCTTCACAGAGACATTTAAATTTAATCACATTGAATCTGAGATGATTGGGAATTATGCAGTACGCTTTAGACTGTACAGTGTACGCCGTATGAAAAGAGAGAGGATTCTAGGAGAAAAGATATTTTATTTAACCAAATTAAATCTTCAAGGGAAGATGTCAGTACCAGTGATACTGGAGCCAGCATACAGTATTTCCGTGAGTATTAAATCAAGGAGAATAAGTGTGGAATGACATAAAATGCTTTTAAATTAAACGCTTACTTATACCATTAGTAATTAAAGTTCTGGCACATTTGTCAGCTGTGTGATGGGTTAGAAGACCTTTCTGGTCACTTCAGTGTTAGATTTCATAGGCAAGTTACTTTTCAATTTTATGTATTATCATCTGTTTCCTTCCCTCTTGTCATGACCCAAGCCTCCATCAGTGACCAAAACACAGACTCCCATGCCAGTAAAAATTGGAGGCCCCTGAAGTTTGATGGCAGAGAAGTGCCAGATAATATCTCCAAAACTGACCAAAAATCTCCAAAAATGGACAAGAGCCCTCTGAGCTAGAACCCTCTAAGATATCATCCTACAACCTGGATCCCCCTGAGGAGTCACTTCCCTTGGCCAGGGGCCTCACAGCCCCCAGCCCTTCCCTTGCCAGAGCTGACCAAATGCCTGCCTACAGTTAACACAGCAGTCTTGGCATGCAAGGCTGAAGGTAAGGAGCTTTAAGGTTTTCTGTTCTTTAGAGAGGTAGCAGAACCTGCGATAGCAAGGCACATGGCAGGAGGGATATGAGAACTCACTTGGACTTAGGAGCTACTTGGAACAAGTAGTCTACTCCCTGGGAAGTAGCAAACTAATTTATGCAGTAGCCAAATCGCTCGCTCACAACTTAAATGCCAGTAGCTCACAAAGTAGAATTTTTGGTCACAAGACTCCACAGCTTAGAGGGAGCATTGATCTGGAGCCTGCCTACCCTTTTCTGCTTCAGTGTCATTCTTTAGTTTCTGACTTAAGTCTGGGTATAATCCTTTCTACTGAGCAGCCCTATGTATTTAACCACCTATTGAATGTTCTGTCCTCACAGGTGACTTCAGCTCACTGTCTGAGTCAGACCAACCCAACCTGTCTGCATATTCAGCCCCTTTAGAACTGGACACCCCATACCAATTCAGACTCCTTTAAAATGGCCATAGTCATTATATTCAACTATTTTTGAATTTTCACTATGAAAGTTTTGTCCGCAGCTGTATAAAATTACACACACATAGTAATCACCCTTTTTATTACTCATTGTGTTCTATATCTAATTCCCAACTTGGCTCCATCTGCGGATACTGAATTCCATGAATTGGAGCCAGGTGGAGAGAAGGAATATTTGCCCACAAATTTAGGGTGCCCCCCAGGGTTGCAGAAAAATCTAAAAACTTTACCAAAATCGATGGGGGTCTTTAATCCCCCCCCCGAACCTCTCTCCACATGTGCATGACAGCAGCTGCTGCTGGGAGTTCCATCTCTGCCCAGAAGCCCATAAGACAGTGGGAGGGCTTCTAATGTCCTGGCCCCACTGGTGGACCTCCTGATGGCACTGGTATTTCTGGCCACTGTGTGATACAGAGTGTTGGACTGGATGGGCCTTTGGCCTGATCCAACATTGGCATCTCTTATGTTCTTATGTTCTTAAGAGGTGGCTGTGAGTAGCAAGTTTTCAGTAGAAAAAAGATGACAGAGACCTGATTTAAAAGGAATATAGAGTTTATTGAGGGATTTGGTACAATAGTGTGTGTGTGGGGGGGACTTATTCTAAGCATATGCTAGGGATACTGAATCAAAGTACAGACAAATTACTTATTGTAACTAATACAGCAGCAACAACCAAACATTCAGCAGAGCTACTCCAAATTGGAGCAGGATTTACTCTTTGAGCTAAAAGTGTACATGTGGGGAAATGGGGAATAGGACAGAGGAGAAGAGGTGTCCAGTCTCCCAGATGTGAGGGTCTGAAGAGTAGAGAGGAGCAAAGTGAAGTGTAAGGGTGGTTTGGAAAGGGGAATAGATCAAAGAGGGAGAGCAAAAATTACTTGTCCTATTCTGCAAAGAAATCAGATGAAAGAAGGAGGGATCCAGTGTGTGTGTCTCTGTTGCAGTTCAGTTGGTATCAAGGTTTAGATTCCAATTATTGGCTCTACAGCCTGGCTAGTTATACTGGTTTGGGGTGATAGCATAAAATGGGTTCTTTTCAGGAAACAAAATATTGTAACAGAGGATAAAGGAATACTTGATAGTTGGGCAGCTTATCAGGAGAAAACTATAGAACTGACTAAATGGTACCAGGGAAGAGCAACAGCACTAGAATATTTTGATTGAATTATAACTCAGGATTATAAAACTGGAGACATGAAGCTGAGTAATATATTTGGTAGGAGCTTTGAGGAGAATGGGAAGATTTGAATTGGAGGTTCCATTCGAATGGTGTTAATGGTCAGTGACTGCATGTCATGTAAAAGGCACTACGCAGCGGTGTCAAACATGTGGCCCGGGGGCCAGATCAGGCTCCTGGGGAGCTTCTATCAGGCCCGCAGTGGAACTGGCTGTTTTCTGCTTTTTCCAGTTCTGCTGCTGCTGCTGTGTCATTGTAGGTTTGCAGCTTACAGATACACACCTGAACAGCATACTCAAGATTGCAAGAGCACAGAAATTTTGATGTAATAATTCAGAGCAAGAAGTGTCAGTTATCAGAAACTGTTAAATAAACAAAATATTGCAAGAGTGCTAATGTTTTAAGCATGTTTTTATTTTAAGTAAAAAAGACCTTTTGTGTTTGTGTCCTTTATAAAGTTTATATCTCTGCTCCCTAGCATTACATTTATGACACACATAGCCCGGCCCAACAAGGTCTCCTTTATGTCCTTTATGTCAGATCTAGCCCTCATACCAAATGAGTTCGACACCCCTGCACTACAGGAAGATGCATCTTTGTCTTCTAACCTGGCTTAATTGCTGTTGTCCTTTTGGCACTCCCTGATTTCTTCCCAAAAGGCTTCCTTGGTAGCATTTGCTGTGGTGGTTGTTGCAAGATCCTCTGCTATGTTCACTGCTGCAAGGTTCTTTGTGAGTCACAAAATATAGCAGATGGTCCCCATGTTCTCTGCGTACCTTGTGGGCCTTGCCCACAGTGTTACATATGCAGTACATACATTCAGACTAGGAGGGAGGGTATCAGGATGAAGTGAGGAGGAGGCTGGCAACACCACCATCATTTTGGGTTTTCATTTCTTGGTTAGGCTTGTTCATTAATGTGCTTTTTGCATGCTTCCTGTTCAGAAATGCTTCATTCTGTAAATTTCTGCTGTCCTTGGTGTAACTGCTACTTGCCCAAGTTGAGCAAGAAACTTTCAAACTGCACCTTCTGTGCTTTTCATAATTGTGTTTCTCATGTTACTCCTATGATGCTGTACACCAGTATTTCCCAGCCTGGAGGTCAGGGACCCCAGTAGGGCCGCAGAGTTATGGTGCACTAAGCATTGTCAGTTTGATCTTTTTGTCATTATGTATTTTCTTAATCCCCCTCATGGATCACTGCCTTGTCATGGCGAGGGGGCTTGCGTGGTTCGATGAGGCTGTGGGCTATGCCGTGGAGGGCCACCCAAGACAGACAGGCCACAGCAGAGAACTCAGACCAAGTGTGATCCCCTGGAGAAGGAAATGGCAACCCACTCCAGTATTTTTGCCAAGAAAACCCCATGGACAGTATCAAAAGGCTAAAAAGATATGATGCCGAAGATGAGCCCCTCAGGTCGGAAGGTGTCCAATAAGCTACTGGGAAAGAGCAGAGGGCAAGTACAAGTAACCCCAGAAAGAGTGAAGTGGCTGGGCCAAAGCCAAAAGGATGCTCAGGTGTGGATGTGTCTGATGGTGAAAGGAAAGTCCAATGCTGCAAAGAACAATACTGCATAGGAACCTGGAATGTAGGATCTATTAATCAAGGTAAGCTTGACGTGGTCAAAAATGAGATGGCAAGACTGACCATCGATATCTTAGGAATCAGTGAACTAAAGTGGACAGAAATGGGTGAATTTAACTCAGAAGACCATTATATCTACTACTGTGGCCAGGAATCTCGTAGAAAAAAGGGTGTGGCCTTTATAGTCAATAAGAGAGTGCAAAAGTCAGTACTGGGATACAATCTCAAAAATGACAATGATTTCGGTCCGATTCCAAGGCAAACCATTCAACATCACAGTAATCCAAGTCTATGCCCCAACCACTGATGCAGAAGAGGCTGAAGTGGACCGGTTCTATGAAG
>NW_015166469.1:276869-300724 GCF_001447785.1 Gekko japonicus | reverse complement strand
GGGGGTTGCAAGCATAGGGGGGATGCTTGCCTTGGTTCCACTGTCTGATGGGGGGGTCTGCCCAGGTGAACTTTCCCTGTGAGTTTGCTGTCTTATTTCTGAGCTGTTCCATAGACTCCTGTAACTGCAGCTGTCTTTTCTGGAAAGAGCATTGGAGAGACTTTTTGGGGGAGTCTGTAACTGGGACGCCAGAAATGTAATCCACCCCCAACTTGAAGAGATTGTAAAAGAGCAGGTGGCAGGGTGAGGTTCCCTGTGCATTTGGTGTGTGTAACTTGCAGGGGGTCCATTCTATATACTTTTGAACCTGTGTCTGACATGTCCCCCCAAAAAACACTTCCCTGACTTGACCTTAGTCCTGTTGGGTTCACAGTGCCACAGTGGCACTAGTTCTGCTGGGCACATTGCACTGGTTCTGCTGGGCTTGCAAAAATGCCTCCAACCTTCAGTTTCTACTGCAGAGATTCTCTGGGACTTCGATTCTGTTCTGCATGGCTTCTGTTGTCCTTGCTTTTTTGCTGTTTTTCCCTCCATAGGAGCACCTTCTTTGGGGGGCTGTAACTTGGACCCCATAAATCCAATCCTCATCAAACTTGGAGGGCAAGTAGAGGAGAGTCATCTGGAGATCTCTTGCATGTTTGGCATCTTTAATTTGCACAGGATCCATTCTATACAATCCTGACCCTCATGAACCTGTGCTTGTCATTTCCCCAGAAAATGCTTTCCTGGGGACACCTTCTTTGGGGGAGCCATAACTCGAACCCCATAAATTCAATCCTCACCAACCTTGGCATGTAGGTAGAGGAGGGTTAGCCGGATATCCCTTGTGAGTTTGGTGTCTCTATCATGCTGAGGGGTGTTCTACCATGTCACAAACCTCACAAATGAAACTGGTTTATTTGTGATGTTTCATGGTTCATGAAGCTGGCATACCATGAACCATACCACATTTTCCCAGTTCATGCCCATCACTACTCAACACCAGTTCTCTAGGTGAAATCCATCTGGTTGTCCTCATGAATTACCCCTGCATTGACCCATGTGGATCTATAAGAACCAGATCATCACTGAGACAGTACCCTAAGACCACAATTGTACCTTTAAAGATTGACTACCTCTTTCAATAGTCTTTCAGTAGTCATGTATGGCTGCGAGAGTTGGACTATAAGGAAGGCCGAGCGCCGAAGAATAGATTCTTTTGAACTATGGTGCTGGAGAAGACTCTTGAGAGTCCCTTGGACTGCAAGAAGAACAAATCAGTCAATCCTCAAAGAAATCCACCCTGACTGTTCCCTGGAAGGCCAGATAATGAAACTGAAGCTCAAATACTTTGGCCACCAAATGAGAAGGGAGCACTCACTGGAGAAGACCCTGATGCTGGGAAAGATTGACGGTCACGGAAGACGGGGATGGCAAAGGATGAGATGGTTAGACAGTGTCATAGATGCAATGAACATGAAGTTGAGCAAACTTCAGAGGACGGCGGAAGACAGGAGGGCCTGGCGGGATCTGATCCATGGGGTCGTGAGGAGTCGGACTCGACTGTGCGACTGAACAACAAAATTTTCTTAATAGATGCTAATAGTACAACTGCTATAATGTGGGATTTTCATGATTTTTTTTTATATTAAAAAGTGGTCCTCATACAACCACTGCTGTAGTTCCTGATCTGAAAAAATTATATTGGCCTGAAGTGTCCAAATAATGTCAATGTGTTCCCTCTGGTTTTACAATCAGAATGTTGGCTTTAATTGTTAAAGTAGATTTCCTGTTTTTTCATGGTCTCTGTTCAATCCAATAATATAGTAAAGAATCTGACACAGCATCTCTAGAAATGGCAAGAGTTCTAGTCTGGGAGTTGGCCCTTCTGTCCTGGCTCTAGAGTAACTCTGTGACTGCCCTTAGCTGTGAAGTAAGCAGCTTCCCACTGTTTCCTCCCAATCACTATACAAGTGGCATTGCTGAGAACATTATCCGTGATTTTGTCTGTCAGAACTTGAGTAGGTGAACATGCCTTCCATGGGGGCTTTAAGACCAGCCTGTGCTCTGGCATAATCAGAAAGCAGACTTAATTTTTGTTGAATTCACAGAAGGCTAAATTTTAGAAGTGACCCTCATTAGAGCATTCTCAAATCTCACTAGAAAATAAAACAGATACCCTGAAACTCTTGTTGATTTCCAGGGGCTACTGGAGTCGAATCTATCTGTTCTACTGCAGATGTTAAAATTGTTTGACTAGGGTCTGGGAGTCCCAGGTGTGAATCCCCACTTGTGCCATGGAAGCTTGTTGGGTGACCTCACACACTCGCCTCCTAACCTACCTCACAGGTTTGTTGTGAGGACAAAATGGAGGAGAGAAGAATGATGTAAGCTGCTTTGTGTCCCCATTGGGGAAAAGGGTGGGGTATAAATGAATTACATAAAAATAAATAAATGCTCTCTGAAACATATATTTGAAGTAACATAATGATCTTCCTTATCTCCTGCAATGATCAAGTAAGTTTCAAGAGAAAGTTTTGATTTGGAGATAAACTGGATATTTTTTTTTGCCATACCTTTTGCCAAGTAATTAAGCACTGCAGCAGAAAGACAGGCATTGTGATGGAAACCACTCTGGATTATTTGAGACTCAAGGGCTGGCAGACAAAAGGCTAAACAGCTAAAGTTTAAGGAGAGATTATTTGGCATTTCTTCTGAATGGCATACTGCCTTTCCTTGTGGCTCAGTGTGGTTTCCAAGTAACAATTTAAAATATACAGAATAAAATAAAACTCCAAATAACTCCCCCCCCAAAAAAAGATACCAGTAGTCTGTGCCACAGCGATTCAATATCCTGAGACTTCAGAGATATAAACTTGATGTATGTAGAGAAATGCTGGGAACAAAAGTGCACAGACTACTCTTAATATTCTTGCACTGGTCATGATGTAGGATCCCACCCCGCAATTTCATAAATACAGAAACACAACAACCTAGTGCCATAGCAATGCCTCTGGGTGGTTTCCATGCAGGAATGAATGCTGTGTACAGCTTACAGGAACAATTCAAGAAAGACAAATTCTCTGGGCAGTGTGGTAGAGGAACTACATGCGTTACGAAGAAATTGCTCCTGATCATGGGAAAATGGATCTGGGGTTGCAGAGAGGTGAGTGGAGCAACTCTCAGATATATGAAATGCTGGAGGTTTCCAGGCTAGGTATTTCTACTTTAGTTCAATCACCATACAATTTGCGATGTCAGTTTCTAGTTTGTGGCATACTTATGGAATCCAATGAAGCGGGGGCAGCAGCTCATGAACCCAATCCCTTGCCTGCTCCAGAAATCTCTTCTGGCTGCGGTCACACGGAGCATTAGCCACACTACTGAGATGGATGATAGGCGGATTTTCCGGGCGCGATCACACTGCAACATCTGGGAAGCGTAGAGCTCCCATGGCAAACACGAGGCTTCCTGCCGAAGATGCGGAGTTAAAAACTAGTACCTCCGAGGTACTAGTTTCCAGAAACCGCGGGGCAAGGGCTGGCGTCTGATCGCATTTCTGGTGGTAGTCCGTGGCATACGGCGCCCGCCCATGTCCCGTCGCAAACAGGGTCCCCCCCAAGTCTCCACGGTGCATGTGCACGAAGAGGAAAGCTAAAGTTCCGTTGCTCCGCAGAATCGCGCATGCCATTGGTGAGATCGCACCGCTTCTTTGCCACACTGCAGGATCATGGTGTGATCGTCACCTCACCCCTACCCACGGGACCTCAACGGGACCTGTGATCGGGCGGCCGCGCGTTATTTTGCTCTGGGCCAAACCGCCACTCTTTTCCCCACATTTTACAGCCCGTGTGACCGGGACCTCAGTTTGGTTTCAAGAAAAGTACAAGAAGATCTATGCAAGCTGAAGAGTGAGTATAGATGTCAGGCCACCATTCTTTTAGGGGGTCTGAGTCAATGCACTGGAGTCCTGTGAGCAAAAATTCAAATCTGTGAGCTACTGGCATTAAAGTTGTGAGCGAGCGATTTGGCTGCTGCATAAATTAGTTGGCTCTGGAGCCCTCCTTCCTGAGCGGAGACAAAAATATGTAAGCTGGAGGCAAAAAAACTGTGAGCCAGCTCACGCTAACTCAGCTTAGAGGGGGCACTGGTCTGAGTCCCAGGAACAGAACTTGAATTGATGATCTGATGGTGTAAAAAAATCATATAGCCCCTTTGGCATACATGTGTGGACTTCTTGAATCAGTGATGGAGTAGGACAAATGGTCTAGAATATTCAGGAGAAAAGCAAGCATGGTACTTGACTGCATCCCTCAACTGTATGATACTCAACATCCAGCTGTTGGGGCTGGTATGCTGCCATGTTGGAAGGAAGTCTTAGCGTCAGTCACTAAAGAGAATGAATACTTAATTCCCAAAGAAGAAAAAGAGTAGATGAGTCAATGAGTTGCTCCAGAGGTCCTTTAGGAGAGCTGTGATTTGTCTTTACATTTTGGTAGCTGAGATCTGAACTATAGTGCTGTGATATACGGAACTGAGTAGGCTGGTGTCTTCTCAGTGGCAGAAGATGTCTTCTACCATTGTTTGTACCAGACAGACTGAGATATTGAAGGAAGAAGCATACTGTAGTATTCAATGCAACATACTGCTAGGAAAGTGCATAGAATTACAGCACTAGTGCTTCCTCTAGTAATTTAAAGTGCAAACTGCTTTGTGTATGTTACCGTAATAATCTTTACAACAATCCTGTAAAGTATGTCATTATTATTACACTCATATTGCAGTTGAGAACTGAGGCTGAGAGAAAGGCCACCTTGATAATTATGGCTTGGTTCACAGTCCATCCTCTTCTCCACGAGTCTACATTAGCTTGGCAAAGTCTGACAACGGCCTCCTGGCAGGAAATGCTTATCACTGTTTAATCTTGAAAGGTGATAGATACAACAAAGAATCATTTTATTGGTTTAAATATTGTATTTCACTTATTTCATATAAATTCTAGGCAACTTGCAAATGATGGTAACAATAGATTCAGGTGGGGTAGCCGTGTTGTTCTGAAGCAGCAGAACAAAGTTTGAGTCCCGTGGGGCACCTTCAAGACCAACAAATACCTTGAATAAAACTTAGTTGGTCTTAAAGGTGACACTGGACTCACACTTTGTTCTGACAGAAACAATACTTTTTCTTAAATGATAACACACGGTACTATAGGCAATGCCTAATAAAATAGGCATTTTATTAAGCCAGCTGCTGTTAAAGTAAGAATCTTCAAGCTGCCCATCCAAATGACTTGCAGTGAGATGCTCCAGTTTGTGTTCACTGACTATTAATGTAATTATATACAAAAAGGTTTCTGATGAAAAACGTTTGCTAAATCTTTTAAATTGCATGTCTGATGAATGAGAGCTACACTCCTCTTTTGGAGCAAGGAGCTTTGTGTCTGAATAACTGAGAAATCTCATCTCTCTCAAGAATAAGGGTCAGTTTACAGGACCGTAGGCTGAGAAAGAACGAAACTGAAGATCCCTGGTTAGTGTGTTTATGGTTTTTGGTCAAGGAGCACCATTACCACTGCAGGAATTACTTTTCATGAAAGTCTGGGATAACAAGCCCTTATTCCAGAGTGTGCACATCATTTTATCTTCTGCAGTTCATGTCATAGCCAGTCATGTAAACAATTTCTGAGTAATATAGGCTGAGTGTTATTTCACTGGAATGTGTGAGCTCCCTGGGATAATGTAAGTGGCTTGTCTGAACAAGTCGCTTTGAACAACTGTCAACAAAGTCAAGATCTGAAAAGCTGTAGTTGCAAGGAGGTTAATGGGGGTAAGTACACAGGATATTTTTAAAGAGAGGAACCAGTATTGATTTCTTAAGCTCCAGTTAGACTTTTCCTCTTTACTGTTTCTTCAGTGTTTCTCAAACAGTCCAGGGACCCCCCCGCCCAAACTCTGTGAAAACAGAGCCTTCTCAGTTTTCTGGGAAAGGGAGCAGGAACTTTGCTTCAAGGAAGTGGGGTGGAATTGCTTTCCCTCCTCTTTCAAAAGTGGGAGCTTGTAGAGCTGCTATCACCCACAGCCACCTAGTTTCCAGTTTATCTCAGAGCACTAGCCAGAAAGCAAACCAATTGGTTACTTTAATCTAATAGCTCAGACTTAAGAATTCTAATTGCTGAGTGGCACCAAGGAACAGCTGTCATAGTTATTCTTGTATAAAATGGTTTTTCACTCTGTTTTCCAGTGCAAAAGATTTTGCCCTATAGATAGACACCAGTCTGTATAACAGCTAAGGGGGATTTACATCTGAATACCAGACAGGCTTTTTGTGATGTTGGTTTTCTGCTATTTCTACAAGCAGCTCTGAAAAGTTTTTCTTGTCTGTTCAGCCAGTGGTTGGCCGAAATGATTAATCAATAAGGAAGTTTCTCACAGTCTTCAGTTCATAGTCCTTTCCAGTCAAAGGGTGAGCCTTTTGAGTTGTGGCCATATCGTTTGATACCTGACCATATAGGTCATGTACAGACAATACAAACATTTTACTTAAACTTGCTTTTAAAGTATAGGGGGTATGATTGTTAGCTCTAACCACCTGAACATCCCTTGCATTATGACAGAACCATCTAGCCCAATATTGCCTGTTCTGATGGACAGGTGCTTAGTAACTAGAAGTTTTTCTAAGCTCTGCTAACTCAGTCAGTCAGTCAACCTTTATTGGCATAGATAAAATACAGCATGGATCACATTTTAAAATGCATATCAAAATTATGTAAATATAAAAGTTCAATCTACCGGGGCTTTGACATTATATTCTCTTACCCTCATAGCGATAGAAAGAAATCGCGCTACTGAGAAAGTAATGTGAGGGCAAAGATCTGAAACTTTTAAAACTGGAAATGCCAGGGAATGAACCCAGGCCTTTGGGCATGAAAATCATGAAGTCTTCTACTGTGTTACGGAGGACTTGTTTAGGGCAAGTCAGCTCATGCTTCAGGTTTGATCCTTAAAACATATTAGCAACATTTCATTCATCCATACACAAATCTCCATGCTGACCTCACCCTATCAATAGTGAGGCTACACCGAACCATGTACTTTCTCTATGCGCTTTGCAGAAAGGGAAGAAAACAGCATGTGTTTTGCTGGGAAAGCAAGAAGCTGGATAAGGTTTCCTTAATTTCTTTAAAACAGCACACAGTTCCTAATAGTTAAGCTTCTGGAACAGCAGTGGCAGAATTTGTTGATGCCCTACTCCTGCTGTAGATCACTGAGCCGACCAAAGTTTTGTTCCTGGGGGAGTCAGTGGATTCTCAGAAGCCATATCTGCAGCACCTTTAAAGCCGTTCATGGCCTAAGACTCACATATCTGAAGGACTTTCTCTACCCATATGTCTTGTGCACTAGTTATAGTCCTCTACCTATCACCTTCTGGTTGTTCTCCTGCTAAAATTTGTCCACTTGGCAGTGGCATTTCCCAGTCCTTTTCAGTAGTATCTCCCACCCAGTGGAATGGGCTCCAAAATCAGGTAATGGGGGGAATGTCCTTAGAAGTCTGCTTCTTAGGAAGAAGTCTTGAAACACCATTTGATTTGCCAGGGCTTTTAATGGAATTTGACCTGCAGGCTGGGAGGAGAGTAATGGGGTTTTACTGTATTATGTATTCTTTTAATTTGGAATTGTAAACTGCCTTAAGCCACAAGGGAAAGACAAGGTATAAATATTTTAATAAGTGGGGCTCAGCAGTAGGAATGGGAAATCAGAGGAAATTGCCACTCCCCCTCTTCTGACAACTTAAGTGCCCTTATGTCTTCAGGAAGTATGGTTCGGTACAGGCAACTATTTTATACATCTATTCTCGAGTTTTGCTGTAAACCTTGGAAGAAACTATGAGCTGGCCACCACTGAATGACTAGTTTTCCAAAATACTCAAAGGCCACAATTTCACAGTGAACCCATAAAATTGCTGGGTTTTATGGCTGTAAGTATCTTTAATTCCATATTGGATTGAAACCTTATCTCTGGATCTTTTCCAGCAAATAATATGAAAAGTTTTCCTTGAGCCATAACTGTTTTTTACAGCCTGTAGCAGGAAGCTATGGCTGTAAGCAAAAGTTACCTTACTTGTGCCATTGTCAGTTGCTAATGCAGATGATAAAAAGGGTATCTAGGCAGTATTTTTTATGCTTTATCATAGCACATTCCAGACAAATTAAAGAATATATCTTGTCAATTTTTTTAAACTAAAATGTACTGTGTAATTTTTATTAGAAGACTTATAAAAGCACCGCACACGGTGCATAAAATGAGAAAAACGGCACTAGGGTCCCATTCTTACCTTGCTGAATGTCTGTTGAGGAAGTTGGAACACTGATTTGCTAGAACATATAAATTCTGTTTTGTCATTTCATTTTGAGAATGCATTATTCAAAATAGCTTAAGTTTGGGAACAAAGCTGATTTGTGACTATTGTGATACTTGTGTTCTTAGGATAATTTGCCTATGTGTATATTTCCAATATCACTTATGATTTCAGAAAGGAAATTTGATGTAACTTTAAGTGCTCTATGGCAATAAATTAAGGTTGTGTATGTTTTTTTTCTAGAGTTTTAGTCTCTTGATTATACTCAACAAAGAAATTATATTTGTATTTGATTTTACTTTAATCAGTGTTTTTTGCCCATGACAGGAAAAGTTATTTTTAATAGAATATCCACCAGGTTACCCTCTTGAGACTGAACACACACCCCCGCCCCAAAAAAATACTAAAAAGCTTTTGAAAAGTTGTGTTTAAATAATTTCCCAAACAAACCAATTAAGCACTTTAATAAAAACTTAATAACTATGGAGACAATGGTTCTTTTTAATGTTCTCGTTGTACTATTTGAATCCCATATATTGCAAGTACTGCTCCCATTTCACAGAATAGGACAAGAGTGGCCCCGGTCACACGGAGCATTAGCCACGCTAGAGAGATGGAAGATAGGCGGATTTTCCGGGTGCGATCTCACCGCCACATCTGGAAAGTGTAGAGCTCCCGTGGCTCAACCGAGGCTTCCCGCCAAAGATGCGCAGCAAAAAACTAGTACCTCGGAGGTACTAGTTTCCGGAAACCGTGGGGCAATGGTGGGCCAGCACCCGCCCATGCCCCGTTGCGAAAAGGTTCCCCCCCCCGAAGTCTCCAGAGATACGCACAAGCACCCAATGGGGCATGCACATACTTCAAGTTAAAAAAAAATCACAACCCTGTTTGCCGCGCCGCTTCTTTGGCGCGTCGTGTGATCGGCACCTCCCCCCTAACCACGGGACCTCGACAGGACCGCGAGGGGATGCCTGATCGCGCAGTCATGTGTTATTTCGCTGCGGGGCAAACAGCTACGCCTCCCCCCCACGATATCCGGCCCGTGTGACCGGGGCCAGTATAGCTCAATTCAGATCTGTCTTCTTTGGCTGAAGTTGTATTGTAGCTAAAATATGAATAACAATTTTAAAAATTACAGATCTGGTGAAAAGAATTTTGAGACTGATACAAAGAGACTAGCAGAGTATCACCTTTTCCATGTCCCATTCCGGGTAAATTTCAGTGTATTACTTGCCAGGTTTGTATTTTGGTGAGATTGGGATTGTCCTGCTCCCTGCAGTCAGGTTGCCTTTGCAGGAAAACTGGGCTTGGCACTGGAAACACAAGGCACTGGTCCAGCAAGGCAGTCCTCTCAGACCTCAGCGTAAGTAGGCTGGGAAGTAATTGGTCTCAGCTGCACTGTTGGCAGGTGCTGGAGGAAGAACTATTGTCAGAGCACTACTCTATATCCATAGAGGGGTTCCATGCAACTTGCCTGGGGCTTTGCCTTCTTTGTGCCATCTCAGCCCAGGCCTTCTGCCACCTCCATTCTTACAGAGCGGGAACGGGTTCTGGGGGCCTATGTGGCTAGGGTTGTCAACTCCAGGTTCAGAAATACCTGGAGATCTGTGGGTGGAGCCTCAGAGAGTGGAGTCTAGGGAGGGGAGAGGGACCTTGGTAGGGTATACTGCCATACACAACACCTTCCAAAGCAGCCGTTTTCTTCGATTAGAATAAATGTTTAAAATAAATAAATAAAAACAAGCTATTTATATAGTCTGGGGATCAGTTGTAATTCTGGGTGATCTTCAGCCCCCATCTGGAGGTTAACAACCCTACTATGGACCCAGGTTTGCATCCTGTCCAGCAGAGGCCTGGTGACTATTTCAGGGGCTGGTGGTGAGGTCTCCCTTGTAGGCTGAGGCAGGGTAGCCTCTGGTGCTGCTGGACCATTGTCAGCAGGCACCTCATGGTGCCAAGCCCTCCTCCTCAGCCTCTGGCCTTGGCTCCTCGGGCTCCTCCCCTGAAGATTCTGAGCTTGAGTCACTGGACTGATCAGAGGGGATCATGACAGGGGTAACTAGCTCCTGATAACAAAAGGTTGCACTTCGGTTGCACCATGCTTAGTAGAAGTAATAAACCTTTATTTGCAATTTTGACAAATATTTCCAGCAGTCAGGTTTATCACACCATGTTCCTAGTTTGCAATAAGTTCATTCTGGGTTTTTTTTTGAGGGGCTAATGGGTGCAGGATATACAAATTCAATCATGCTACTTTCTGAGAAAAACTTTGAACACTGAATTTCAGAACTTGATATTCTGCTTCAGCATTGTTTCAAGACTCTGAAGAATGGGGACCCAAGGATAGCTCCTTTCTGTGCTGATACCAAATCTGTCAACTAGGGAGGAAGGAGATAGGTACTTACAACAAATCACCGAAACAGGTGAACCCCATTCATCATCTATTTAGTGCTGTGTGCATGTCACAGTCACACATTCAATGGCTAGATATGGAGATTCATGCATAGACTGGAAGGGTTGTGATGTGTGGAAATCTGTTTCTTTGCATGGAGCACTCTGGAGAAATTGGAGGGTACAACTTCACATATTGTATGATAGTAAACAGTTCTTTGAGTTATCCATCAATGCTTAGTTTTATATTAAAGTTCTTTCTTTATCTTACTTTGTGGTGTTCCGTCACATTTTAATCAGTTTTACTGAACACAGGTCAGAAGGCTGAAAGTTCTCTGAGCTCAGCCCTGACAGTGTACTACAGTTACACTAATGTTTATCAATATCAGGAGCGGCCTAACCTACCCTCATTAAGAATTTGTATACTCAACCCTTGCCCATTCTGGCTAGTAAAAGGCACCAGAGGATGACTGGCCCAGTGAATGGGGCAAATTTTAAGTACTTCTTTAATGGAAGGACACCTGCCTGTAGCTTTGAAAGTAGCCATTGTAAAGCTAGAGTTGGAAAAAAGTAGCCATTGTAAAGCTATAGTTGGGGGGGGGATCTATTGGAGAATTAAACAATCAATCTCTTATCTGCCTATTTTGAGTCAGTTTGCTCAAACAAGTGATGCCATATCAGCTCCAGGCACTCTGGATAATGATTATCAAGACCCCTTTTGCTCAGCATAGGTATGGGACCAAAACTGTTGTCCTGGTCAACTGACAGGGATGCTGCATCCTTGCTGGTTCTCCTACACTTCATGCAGCTTTTGATACCATAAAACATGGTATCTTTCTAGACTGACTCACTAGGATTAGATTGGGAGGTATGGCATCCTTCCTGATTGCTATTTCCAGGGGTCATTTCGTAGAAAAAGAGCTAGGGGAACTCATTAGCATAACTCATTAGCATATGCCACACCCCCTGACATCAGGGGCTTGGTGGTGGACCTGCAAGGCCAGCGGGAGTGCAAGGAATCCCTGCCAAGGCCCACCCTGGCCCCAGGCAGAGGTGGGGAGAGGCGGGGAGGAAGCAACTTACCCTCCCTCTTCTCCTGTCTCCTCCTGGCTGAATGAGGGCTGGAAGTGGGGCGGCCGGAAGCAGGGGGCAGGGCTTCATCATGTGCCCCGCCCCCCTGCACCTCACCCGGGGGAACTGCGTTCCCCCGCGTTCCCCCCCGAAATGACCTCTGGCTATTTCTCAGAATGTGGTGATGGGAGACTACTGTTGTATCTAATGGCTAGTAGTCTTACTTATGTACTAAGATATTAATACCCCACTTTTCCCACTGTCCACAGTGGCCCAAGTTAGTTTTACAGGATCTTGCAGGGTTCTAGATTATTTGCTCAGTGTCTACATCAGGGATCCCCAACCTTTTTGAACTTGTAGACACCTTCAGAATTCTGCATCAGGGTGCTGGGTGCAACAAAAAGTGGCTGCTACAGTAGGTGGAGCCAACCAAAAATGTCAGGAAGGGAGGTTACACATAACTCCAATAATAACTCTCTGATATTTCAGGCAGAAGCTCTGTTTAACAGGATGCCTTTTAAAATCTACATGCTCTTTTAAAATATTTTCTTACATACGCACAACTTACCTTCAGACAATTAGTGAAGATCCTTGTGCCCTTGTTGCAGCTGCTGCCAAGGCAATTAAAAAATATATATATCTGCACAGCCAATCAGATCTCCAGTGGCCAGTCAGAAGCCCTACTGGGCAAAAGCCCCACCTGACTCCAATTACTTTCTAAAGACACTTGGCAGGTGCCAGGAAAGGTATCAGTGGGCACCATGGTGCCCATGGCACCACAGTGGGAACTCCTGGTCTACATGAACCCATTAGGGAAGATGATCTAGAAATGTGGAGTTTGATGCTATCAGTATACGGTTCTGGATGGGGCTGGAGAAGGGCTTTTCTACTATGGGCAGAGGAATTTCACCAATTCTCCTTTCTTGCTGTAGACCTCTACAACATGTATGCTTACTGGGGCCCCTTGAGCCCTGGGGACAGTGTTTCAAGGGACATAGTAGACTGCAGTGGAAAGGGACGGAGGAAAAGTTGTATTCTCTCGGAGTGCTTTGGATCCAGCTGATTATGTTGACTTCACATATGTCATTCTCAGTGTTCCCTCTAAGCTGAGTTAGTGTGAGCTAGCTCACACTAACTCAGCTTAGAGGGAACATTGGTCATTCTATAAGCTGAAAAATATGAATGAGAATCCTAAATCAAGATAGCTATGTCCTCTTTTTAGAACTACCCTTTTCCCATTAAAACTGTTATTTCCAAGTTAGGTTGAGGAAATTCTGTATCTGATGAAGTGTGTGTTCACACGAAAGCTTATACCTTTAATAAAACTTTGTTGGTCTTAAAGGTGCCACTGGACTCAAAACGTTTTTCAAAGTTAAGAGAAAATGTTATTTAGGAGTTATATGTTACATATATGCAAGTTGTATATGGGAGAAGATCTGTAGCTCAAGGTAGAACGCACACTTTTGCATTCAGAAGGTCTGGGTTTAATCCCCAAGAATCTCGTTTTGCAGAATTAAGAATGATTTTTTCTCTTTCAGCACAGTTCCTAGTCAGAGTAGGCAGTTCTTGGTCCATGGTCTGCCTTGACATACAGCAGCTTCATATGCTCATTTGTTTAACAGCAAGGTCACAGCAGCATTATATGACTGGCTAAGGCAACACTATAAATTAACTAAGTGAGGAATACAGTTAGATATAGAAACATACAAGAAGGGAACCTGCAAGGATTTGCAGGGAAGGAGGAATCCCATGTCCTCTCCCCAGTTCCTGCTTCCACCTCCTCTGGTGCTGGCCCCCACTTTTATTCCCTCCATTCTACCAAGTCTTCTTCTCCCCACTCTATCTTCACTTCTCCCCTACCCACACCTGCTCACTTGGTCAGTTTTCCATCCACCCTGATTACCTGCTCTCGTATATACACTCTTCCCCCTCCTGCCTACCTGCTTACCTCTCTAGTGCCACAGGCAAAGGGAGGAAACAGGTGGGCAGAGGAGACAAGCCATATTCAGTTCCATCTTCCCCTTCACATGTTTTCTGGGTAGCCATTGGCACCATGTCTTCATGTGGCACTTCGGATTAGTATGACAATGTTTTTTGCCCTCCATTACAATTTTTTTAAACATACAAAAAACTAAAGAGACTTATCAGCTGATTAAATCGATGGCTCTGAGAAATGGAAAGGATTTAACTGAGCTGCGTTGCTGAGTAGGATCTTTATTTTATGTTCAGCTCAAGTATAAACTTTGTATGTAAAGTATCTTTTAATAAAAAATGGATAATTGCCTTGTGGGAGACATGCTCCTCTACTCTCCCCACAAAATCATATCAATTTCAGTTCTGTGAACATGGAAGTTAATTTGATTTGGAAACTTATTTTACTCTGACATCTGTACTTTGCCTACTGGTAGTATTATTTTATACAGGCCAGACTTGAGCCTTTTGCCTGTCTTTGCAAATACTGAAGCAGTGCTCCCAATCTACAGCAAGCCCGTGAGACAGAGGAAGCTTCCCTCTTTGTGGACCTGAAACATTTTCTACTATCATATCCTAGCCATAAATTACCCATGCAGTTACTGGCTTGCCTCCAGAAGTCAGATTAAAGTCTTTTTATTTTAAGTACTATTAGTAGTCTGGTTCCAATGCAGTTCAAGTAGACTCAGTCTCTTATACAGGCCCAGTTCTAGAAGTCCAGTTTACACTCTTGCGTCTTTGTGCTATTCATTTCTCCTGCATCCTGCAATTTTTAATGTGTGTGTGTGTTAAGTGTCATCAAGTCATTCCCAATTTATGATGACCCTATGAATTAATGACCTCCAAAACATCCTATCATTAATAGCCTTGCTCAGGTCTTGCCATGATTTCCTTGATTGAATCAATCTGTCTCACGTTAGGTCTTCATCTTTTCCTGCTGCCTTCAACTTTTCCTAGCTCTATTGTGTTTCCCAGTGACTCTTCTGATAATGTGACCAAAGGACTGTAGTGTATTCAATAGCTATCATTGAATGCATGTGTATGATGAATCACTTCATATGAACACCATGTAAAGCTTCGCCCTGGGCTAGGATCCAAATGTAACCAATTGGAGAACTAGCCCAGGATGTGTCATCCAATCACTTCACAGCAAGCTCCCCGAGCGGGAACGCGCGTGATTGGTCATTATAACTTTAACCCTATTGGTTGTTATATGTACAGTGGGCGTGGCTATATTAGCGGGGAATGTTTAAAAGCAGGACAGCTGCAATGTTAAGCCGAGTCCTGGCTGACTGATGTTGATCCGTGTTGGAAGTGAGTTCGAGTTGAAGAATAAAAGCCACATTCTTGCTGAATCACTCTCCGACTCTTTGTTAAGTCCGCGACTTAACAAGTACAATAGCCTCAATTTAGTTATTTTAGCTTCTAGGGAGAGTTCAGGCTTGATTTGATCTACAACCCACTTATTTGTCTTTTTGGCAGTCCATGATATCCGGAAAACTCTCCTCCAACACGACATTTCAAATGAATCAGCTTTCTTCCTGCCAGCTTTCTTCACTGTCCAACTTTCACACCTGTACATAATAATAAGGAAGACTATAGCATGAATTATCTTGGTCTTTGTGGCCCCCAAGACATCCTTACACTTAAGGATTTTTTCTAGCTCCTTTATGGCTCCCCTTCCCAGTCTCAACCTCCTTCTGATTTCTTGTGTGCAGTCTCCCTTTTGGTTGATGATGAAGCCAAGGAATAGAAAATCTTTAACAGTTTCCATTTCTTCATCATCAGTGCTAAAGTTGTGTAATTCTTAAAGAACGTAAAAACGTAAGAAGGGCCCTGTTGGATTAGACAAATGGTCCATCTAGTCCAGCATCCTGTCTTCACTATTTTCTGCCAGTAATGTGGTGTTGTCTACATAGCTCTTATTGCTAATGTTCCTTCCACCATTTTTCACTCCACCTTCATCTAAATCTAATCCAGCTTTCCTTGTGATATGTTCTGCATATAGATTACAGAGACAGGGAGATAAAATGCATCCTTGTCTGATATATTCCAAGTGGAAACTATTCTGTTTCTCCATAGTCTGTCCTAACAGTAGCCTCTTGTTTGGAATACAGGTTGAGCATCAAAACAATCAGATGCTGTGGCAGACATATTTCTTTTAAAATCAACCATAGCTTTTAATGATTTACACAGTCCAAAGCTTTGTTGTAATATGATTTTCCTTTGAAATTCTTTCATATACTACAGTAACCAACATAAATTTGCAGTATGTTCTCCAGTGCCTCTTCTTTTTCTGAATCCAGCTTAAACATCTGGCATTTAGAATCATAGAATCATAGAGTTGGAAGGGACCTCCAGGGTCATCTAGTCCACCCCCTGTACAATGCAGAAAATTTACAAATACTTCCCCCTCCACACCCACAGTGACCACTGTTCCACACCCAGAAAATGACAAACCTCCAGGATCCCTGGCCAAACTGCCCTGGAGAAAAATTGTTCCCTGACCCCAAAGTGGCAATCAGCATTTCCCTGGGCATGTAAAAAAGGGCCACAAGAACTAAGCACCGAGGCAACCCTTCCTGCCCTCCCTCTCATGATCTGCCTAAGTTCACACAATTAGCATTGCTGTCAGGTGGCCATCTAGCCTCTGTTTGAAAACCTCCAAAGAAGGAGAGTCCACCACCTCCTGAGGAAGCCTGTTCCACTGAGGAACCACTCTGTCAGGAAGTTCTTCCTAACGTTTAGCCAAAAACTCATCTGATTTAATTTCAACCCACTATTTTCACCTCGTCAACCAGATCTTCCCTGTTGGTAAGAATGAAGTCCAAGATAGTAGATCCCTTTGTTTCCGTCTCCACTTTTTGGGAAATGAAGTTGTCAGCAAGACAAGTCAGGAATTTATTGTACCTTTCATTTTCTCGTTCAAGATATGGTAGCAGTCTTTGTTGTAAGATTTTGAACATCACTTTACTTGTGTGAGAAATTAATGTGACAGTCCGACATTGCTGCAGTCTTTGATGTCTCCTTTTTTTGGAATTGGAATGTAGATTGAGTGTTTCCAGTTTGTGAGACATTGTTTTGTTTTCCATATTTGTTAGGATTTTGATGGACTCTCTTTCTTTGACTTGAAATAACTCTACTGATATCCCATGTATGCTTTGACTTCACTTTCTAAAATTGCAAGTTCTTCTCCAAAAGATTCTTTTCTCGGATAGTTCTTCAGTTGATTGTTCACATGTTTTCTTTATTTTGTCCTGTTTAGTTGATGTATTCTCAGCATACCTGATTGTTCTTTAAATTTCCCGTTGGTTTTTAAAGAAAATTTCTATGTATATAATATATAGCTTCACAACTTTATTTTGTCCTGTTTAGTTAATGTATTCTCATGTTGATCTTTCAGCATACCTGATTGTGCTTTAAATTTCCCATTGGTTTTTTTTTAAAAAAATTATGTATATAATATATAGCTTCACACAAAGAACAAGGGTGAATAGATTTCAACAATACTTTATTATTTTTTGACAATCATATATCTCCTATCCAGGAAACTTGCCCAACGTGGCTTACAAAATAAAGCATAATAAGAACATATAACATTAAAAATTGTTAATTAAAATCCAGTACTAGCAACCCGACCACAAATTAAAAACATAAGTTACAAAACAGCTGAAGATGAATTTAGTAGTTTTCAAGTTAAGGGCAACTATAAAAATGGTGATAAGTATCAGTCCCTTAATGAAAAGCCTTGATAAACAGAAATATTTTGATCTAGTACCTACAAGAGAGTAATGTAGGTGCTAAGCAATATTCTACAGGTGAGATGCCAGCACTGAAGAAGCCCTATCTCTTGTTCACTTCCTCTATACCGCTGAAGGTGAGCACAGCGACAGCAGGGTTTAAGAGGAGGATAGTAGCTGGTAGATAATATGAAATGAGGTGGTCCTCCAAGTACTCTGGACACAAACTGGCTTTCAAGATGCTGGAAACAGTTGGGCAGCCAGTGCAGATTTTAAGCATGGTGCAGATATTTCAGGGTGATACAAGCCTTTTATCCCACTCCTGACAGTAGCCTGCTGCCGTATTTTGGGCCAGCTGAAGTTTCCAGATCATTTTCAAAGGCAGCCCCATATATAACACATCATAATTAACTAACTTGGATGCAATCAGAGCATGGGCCACTAATTTAATTAGTGATATCAATTATTTTGGCATAGGAAGTGTGGTGGGGTCTTGATTGAATTTTCAGTATTCTGATTTCAGCTTTGCATGCATTGTTCTTTTCAAAAAACAACAACCCCGTTTTTATTTGAAAATAAGTTGCTGTGAGTTGTTCAGATTAAGTTTAGATATTTTAAAAAAATATAACGGAATAAATGTTATAAATGGATCGTTGGGTATCTTGGTTCGTTAAAATGCTGGCAAATGCTTTGCTTTTGCTTCCAGGGCTGTGACTCCCAAATGAGCATGTCAGAAATGTCCTGCAGTGAAAGCACCTCCTCTTGTCAGTCTCTGGCACATGGCTCAGCTCCAGAAATCCTCATTGGACTGCTTTATAATGCCACAACTGGAAGACTAGCAGCAGAAGTGATAAAAGGCAGCCACTTCAAAAACTTGGCAGCAAACAGACCACCCAGTGAGTGGGATTTTTTTTCCTATCCTAATGCTTGTGCTCTTGGGGGGATTTCAGTGGTGGGGACTTCAATCCTATCATTTAGTCTTACCCAGTCAAACTGAAATAGTGCAATCATCAGCTAATCTGTTTCATGTTTTATATTGCCAGTCAGCTGGGAAATGGCAGAAATCTAAAATTCAAAATATTAGTTGCGATTTGACAAGATCATTTTAATTTTTCATGATGGACTGACTAATAAATTACTTTTATCATAATGATTAATTGCTGAAGTATTAATGCCTCACATCACAGAGCCAATATTAAAAGTTACAGTGTCTTTTTAAAAAAGCGTGCCAGCGACTTGTAAATGAGTGAGGCTATGGCTGCTCTGAGGATCCTGACAGAAGAATGTATAAGTGTGTGAGAGCATAAGTCATATTGATGCTTGCACTTTAGATTTGGTGCTCTAAATGGTGGTTAAAAATTATTCCTGATATCCAGTATGAACAAATGTGTCACTGACTTTTTTTCAGACCAAAGCAGGTTTATGCTGAGTCCTTTCATGTAAGGGCGGTGGGGGTGGCCCTGACTCAGTGGTTGATTGTGTGCACTACATGCAGACAATTCCAGTTTCCATTTCCTGGCATCTTCAGTTAAGCAATCTGACAAAGCAGGTGTCAGGAAAGACCTTTCTCTGTTTGAGACCTTGGAGAGCTGCAGAATATTGAGCTAGATGGAACACACAGAGTAGTCAGAACCAAGGCTGATGTTCTGACATGGAACAAGGCAGCTTCATGTGTTTGTGGAGAGGTACACAGTTCAGTGTACATACAGAAGGTCCCAGGTTTAATCCCTGGCATCCACTATTAAAGAATCTGCCATCTCCATTTGAAGAACAGATGATACCAATCTAGATAGACCAAGGTAGCGTCATGTGTTCATATGAGTTCATTTTGCGTGAAGTAACAAGATGGGACCAGACATACATGGTCTGAGCATCCAGATCCAATCCCTGGTAGCTGCACATTCATGATCCAGTGCAGAAAAATAATCATTGGTACAAGAACCATGGGTGATTTCCCACAAGCACTGCTCCGCGCTCACTCCGCCCTTTTGCCCGGATGGTATGTGTCAATTTCACACAAGTTGCTGCGGGCCGCATTTTGCCCCGCAGCTTCGTGCGATTTTCCCCGCGTCTACTCAATCCTCAAAAAACAGGATTGAGTAGACGCGGGGGAAATAGCACGAAACTGCAGGGCAAAATGCGGTTGCGCAGCAGCTTGTGTGAAATTGACACGTACCATCGGGCCAAAGAGAAGAGTGAGCGCGGAGCAGCGCTTGTGGGAAATCACCCCATGACAATGCTCTAAAAATTATTGGGAACGAGATTAGAACTCAGCCTGACAGTTCATTTTCAGCAGCAGCTCTCTGGCAAGCATAACATCTAATTCATGAGATGCCTGCGCAGTCCCACGTGTGTAGTGTGCATATGCAGGCCTGCCAAGGGAGATGTAGAAAGCTCTAGAAGTCATGAGGCACTCCTCCCCTGTCCCCCACAGATTGCTTCCTACACTTTTCAGCAGAGGGAGAGAGGAGTGCCCATCGCTCAGTTCTTTCTCTGATGCCACAGAGAGAGGTTGTGGTTTTCCTAGGTGTGTTTACCGATTTCCTTCAGTGCATTTGTCTTTTTTGGGGAGGCCAAATGGTGTTCCTCTCCAAACTTCTTCTGCCACCTTTTCAAAGTGCCTGAAAGCTGCATCCACAGTTTCCCAGCTATTCAGTTGCCTTGCCTTTTTCTCTTTGTTTTTGAGGCATAATGTCCTCAAATGCTCTGTTCAAGAAATGCATGGGTTGTGGGTGAAAATTCTGCAGATGGACAGCCATTCCCTCTGCATAATCTGCCTTGGAGAGGAACAGCATGTTTCCTAGTGCCCCATTAGCGAGCTTTTCATGCCTAAGGCTAGGCATGTTAGGGCTTCCCATTTAAAGGCTGTGTGATGGGAAAAAGCCCTCTCCTGCTTGGCTTCTGAGGGATATACCACTCCTGTAGGAGCAGACCTCCACACCTTGGTTCCCTCAAGTCCAAGGTCGATTCTGATATTAGGCCTATCTTGGTCTTTGGCCCTGCCAAATACTCTACCTATTTCTGGTCATTGTTCCTTGGAACTTTTCCCCCAAGAAATCAAAGCACAAGTACAATACAAAAAAATCTGCTGATGTGCCTTCTAAGCATACGTCTACTGACCATCAGAGCTCCCAGGTGTGAGAACCCTCACCTCTGCACCCTTAGAGATAGTCTGTGAGGTCCCATCTATCCCCAAGAAACCTTCTCCATCCTGAGCTCCCAGGTGTGAGAACCCTCACCTCTATCCCCAAGAAACCTTCTCCATCCCATCACTCATCTTGTGATGACCACTCTGTTTTTCTGATGTCAGAAGAGTAGCTAATTGATTCCAAGGGAGTCGCTCCAATTCCAAATCTGTCTTTGGTTCCAGGGCTGCCAGAGTATCCTTTATATCCCCCATGCACCAGTTCAAGCCCAGGGCTGCCCTCACCAGCACTATGGACATAAGTTGGTATCACATTTGCCAAAGGTCTCTCCCTATTACTGTATCAGCCAATACCAGGTTCAAGAGTCCTATGCTGATTATGATCCTTGGGCCCCATTTGTATTATCTATCTTTGGTACAAATCCTTATGGCCCAGATTGTAATCTGAGCATCCACCCCCATCTGCCTCTTTGGGAAGGGATCCAAACTTGGTACACTCTGCAGAAGTTCATCAATCTGCTTTCCTTGACACTAACCACATCTATGATCAACCTCTCTAGGTTGACTCTGAACCAGATTGTCTTTTGGAACGATCTCTGGAAGATGCTGTGGCAGATCCTACATCAGTCTGTCCAAGTGAGGACTTTAGCCTTTACACAGAGCAGCTGTTGTGCATGGCACATTCTCTTGAAATCAAGGCAGCATTAGATGGTGTGGGCAGGAGGGTCTCTGCATCTTCTGCATTGGTTTTCAAGATTTTAAATTACCAGACCATTACAGCCCACTATCAGCTTTTCCTCTGGGGGAAAAAATTGTCCTTATTTATATCTGATACTTGAGAAAAATAATAAAGATGCTAAGTTTTAATTGTTTTTATGTTCTTGTAGGTATTTTTGTTGGTTTTAATGGTTTTAAAGATGTGATTTTATTATATATGTTTGAATTTGTCAATTGCTTTGGTGGGCCTTATGAGATCAGAAAAGTGGGGTGTACATTTTGTAAAATAAATACATAAGATCAAGGCTACTAAACTTTCAAGGCAGCAGATTTCATCTGCTAAACACGAAGCACACTGTTTTGCTTGTAACCTGGCTGCTGCCGATTCCCTCAGATCAGGGGTGTCAAACATGTGCCCCGGGGGGCAGATTAGGTCCTCGGAGGGCTTCTATCAGGCCCGCAGTAGAACTGGCTGTCTTCTGCTTCTTCTTTCAGTTCTGCTGCTGCGGCATCGTAGGTTTGCAGCTTACAGATACACACCTGAACAGCATACTCAAGATTGCAACAGTACAGACATTTTGATGTAATAATTCAGAGCAACAGGTGTCAGTTATCAGACACTGTTAAATAAACAAAATATTGCAAGAGCGCTGTTTTAAGCATGTTTTTATTTTCATTTTTTTTAAAGTTTGTGTCCTTTATAAAGTTTATATCTCTGCTACCTGGCATTACATTTTATGACACACATGGCCCGGCCCAACAAGGTCTCATTTATGTCAGATCCGACCCGCATAACAAATGAGTTTGACACCCCTGCCTCAGATGGTACTCATGGCTATGCTCCATGGCCCTTCCAAATGGGACATGTGAAAAAGTGGAGGAACTTCCTTTCAGTGGCACAGAACTCTTTAGGCTTTAAAACAAATGAGGCCCTTGAAAGAATTAGAAAAAAATAAATTAATTGCCAAGATGCTGGATATCATTCCTACTCAGCAACTTTTCCAAAGAAGTAGGCCTTGTTACAGGCCATGCCATCCTTACAACTGAGGGAGGTGTTATCAGATTTTCCAGCATCATTCCACCTCAAACCTTTCCTACTCTCATCCTGCACTTCTGAATAGGAGGAGACATAACTCCCAGAAAGGCAAGGCCAGGGCCCCCTCAGTGAGGCCAATGCAAGCCCCTAAGCAGGCCTTTTGACAACCACTTGTTGACTTCCCCTCCTCCACCTGAATTGGGAAAACCCATCTCACCTGGGAGGATATGACTACAGACTATTGGGTCCACAACATTATCTCAGTGATATACCACCAAATTTCTAAACTCTCCAAGATTCTTCCTGTCAGTAGTGCATCCACCCATACCCAATCCCCAGCTGTTATCAGAGGTAGAGACCTTCTTCAGAAAGAAGGCAACAGAACCAGTGCCTGTGAATGAACAGCACCTTGACTTCAGGGCCGGATTTCGATTAAGAGAGGCCCTAGGCTACTCCACTTGTGAGGCCCCTCCCATTCCCCCACCCTCACGACAAGAAGAAAATGGAAGAGTGTTATAAACAAAGTTGAGTGAAGCCAAGGATGATGATGGGTATTTAAAATTCTGCTATTCACAATTTCTCCTCTAAAGGACATAAGATACTGTTAAATACCATAGTGATTGAACTTTGTAAACCTTTTGTGGAATAAGCATTAATTTTTAGGAAAATGAAGTTTTAATGTTATTCTTAAACCCCCCCAAAAAACCTTGAGTTTACGAATTATATTGCCTGGGAAGTGTAAATAATATGATCATGATTATCTGACAGTGTGGCACTTTTAGAATCTACTTTATGTTGTCATTAAACAGTCAGTTTAAAAATACATATTAAGAAGTAAATTATTACCATCAAATATAGTAAGACTAAAAATGTTTTTTTCTAGCCTTCCTCATAGCAAAATCATCCAAAACTTCATCAAAATTTGTTTGTCTAAGTTTGTCACTTTCAATGTACAGAATGCTCAGTGCGGACAACCTCTTGAGACATCGTGGCCCTTAATTTATTTTTAAATTCTTTTGAGTCTTGAAAAACTCCTCTCTCCCGAGCAGTTAGTAACCATAAAGCTAAGAAATAGCCTCAAGATTGCTTCCACATTAGGAAAGGCCATCTGAATTTTTCCCTTGTATATAATTTGATAAAGGTCTGTATCTTAGGCTCTTCTGTAAGCCTATGGCTTTGTCTCATGTACAGGTGAAAGTACAAAAGTTCATCAATAAGTTTCAGGTCAATATCTTCTGGGTATGCTTCCATCAACAGTTCAATACCTTGCTGAATTTCTTGCTTAGATGTTGTCAGATTAGCAAGAATGGAAAACAATTGTGCAACATCACTGTACACAGTACTTCTTTTTAAATTGGCTTCAAGTGCATCTAATATAGGAATAAAGGATTTTATCCTAAAGTTATCTCTTGAAAAAAGTGCATCTAAGGCAACAGGTGCACTTCTATCA
>NW_015166469.1:246726-275666 GCF_001447785.1 Gekko japonicus | reverse complement strand
TTTGTTAGTGCAAACGTTCATCAGTAAGTTTCAGGTCAATATCTTCTGGGTACACTTCCATCAACAGTTCAACACCTTGCTGAATTTCTTGCTTAGATGCTGTCAGATTAGCAAGAATAGAAAACAATTGTGTAACATCACTATACACAGTACTTCTTTTTAAATTGGCTTCAAGTGCATCTAATATAGGAATAAAGGATTTTATCCTAAACTTATCTCTTGAAGAAACTGCATCTAAGGCATCAGGTGCACTTCTGTAATTTCTTTGCCGTTCCCTTACTCTTTGTCTCCTTGTTTTGTAGTTAACATTTGGCAAGGTGGCTTTTGCTTGTTTCTTAAGCTCATAAAAATCTTCTCTAATTTTCCTTAAAAAATCCAGAAGTGAACTGTACAAACTTGCGCAAGAACTCAATAACAGCCCTGATTTCTGAAGGGCTTTGCTGACCTTGTGAAAATGACCTAGCACATGGGTCCAAAAATGCAGCATAAACACAAATTCCAGTTCTTCCATTTTCTGCAAAAGACTGTTCACTTGAAGCCTGGTCTCCCCCCTCCCATTAACATCAGAGTACGAATGACTGAGGGCATCAGTGATAGCACTGTAACTTTCCAAAACAGCTTCTGTGGCTTTTGCGTGTGCGTCCCACCTAGTGTCTGACAAATATTTAGGCACTTTAGACTGAGGTGGCAAAAATGATTTTAGAACTGCCCATCTCTTTGTGGAGGATGAAAAGAAGGTATAATTTCATTGATAATGCCAAACAGTTCACTGCATCGAGGCAGCAATCCACAGCTGAACGGCCCACCAGATTTAAAGAGTGACCTGTGCATGAAATAAATCTTGCAAATTGGTTTTTTTCTATTATTTTTTGCTGCATACTGTTGTACTTACCAGCCATGTTGGCAGTGCTGGAGTCTGTACTCTGAATAGTGGCACCAGGGATCTAGAAGGGGCAGGGCTTGTCAGTCCAACCCCTGCAGTCTCATCAGGGCTGGCCTTAAGGCAATTGGAGCAATTTGGCCAAATTGGGCTACCCGCGGGCTGCTCCTAAGGGGGCCCCCGCACCAGGGCAATCTAGATGGATTTTATTTATATCTCTAAGATTCTGCAGACTTTGGCTGTGAACTGGGGCACCACAAAAATGTTTCCAGTTGGGCCCCAGAGTTTCAAATTGGGCCCCACTGGCTGGCCCTGAGTCTCATAGTTGCTGGGTCCAAGTTGCTCTGCCCTCGCATGAAGTCTTGGGTTTGCAATTTTGGGAGAGGGGAGACTGCCCACTGGGAGGGCAGGGCTGTGGAGGCCCCCTAGATTTAGTGGCCCTAGGCTTCAGCCTACTTAGCCTATACATAAATCCGGCACTGCTTGGCTTTTATGCCAGGTATTTTCTGCTACACAATAAATGGGGAAAAGAGCAAACTTTTATCACAGAAAGCTGAATTCCTTTCTTCTAATAAAAAAGTTCAGAATGATTTTGTTTTAGCCTATACATAAATCCGGCACTGCTTGGCTTTTATGCCAGGTATTTTCTGCTACACAATAAATGGGGAAAAGAGCAAACTTTTATCACAGAAAGCTGAATTCCTTTCTTCTAATAAAAAAGTTCAGAATGATTTTGTTTTTGGATATACTCCCTATATTGCTCTCAGGTGACTCTTTTGTTGTTGTTGTTCAGTCGCACAGTCGAGTCCAACTCTTCGCGACCCCATGGACCAGCTCCCGCCAGGCCCTCCTGTCTTCCGCTGTCCTCTGAAGTTTGCTCAATTTCATGTTCGTTGCATCGATGACACTGTCCAACCATCTCATCCTTTGCCGTCCCCGTCTTCTTTGACCTTCAATCTTTCCCAGCTTCAGGGTCTTCTCCAGTGAGTGCTCCCTTCTCATTTGGTGGCCAAAGTATTTGAGCTTCAGTTTCATTATCTGGCCTTCCAGGGAACAGTCAGGGTTGATTTCTTTTAGGATTGACTGATTTGATCTTCTTGCAGTCCAAGGGACTCTCAAGAGTCTTCTCCAGCACCATAGTTCAAAAGAATCTATTCTTTGGCACTCGGCCTTCCTTATAGTCCAACTCTCGCAGCCATACATGACTAGTGGGAATACCATTGCTTTGACCATGCGGACTTTTGTTGGCAGGGAGATGTCTCTACTTTTTATCATGCTGTTTAGGTTCGCCATCGCTTTCCTCCCAAGGAGCAGGCGTCTTTTAATTTCATGGTGACTCTAGACCACCTTGATTCCTATTTCCACATTACTGGAAGACACACGTTCAGAAAGTACCTCCACTTCCAGTGTGGGGCAGCCTTCCTTGCCTTCAGACTGACATCAGGGTCTTTACAAAAGTCATTGCAGTAGTCATTGCCCGCCAGAGGTGGTAGGGTAGGGTTGCACCATTTCCCCCTATTTTGACTGGTTAATCATTGCCTGGTCACAAGACAGGCTTCTTACCCACATCCAGTTGATCTTTCATACTCTCAAAGGCCTCCACCTTCAGGCCAATTTTTAAAAAATCAATCCTAGAACCCACTCAGAGAGTGCCCTTTATAGGGGCAGTTTGAATTTCTCTTAAGCCTAAGTTTTCCCTCCCCAGAAAAGAGTATTCACCATTCAAGCCGTCACACACAAATTTCAATGCTGTAGACTGCAGCCAACGTTCTTCATTCAAAGGTTTCTGGGCCTATTCGTCTTGATGAGACTGCACATGAGACCCCTCCAAATCTGGGTATTCAACCCTCTCCTGCACCCCCTGAAGTAGTGTTGCCAACCTCCAGGTGGTGGCTGGAGATCTCCTGCTATTACAACTGATCTCCAGGTGACAGAGATAAGTTCACCTTGAGAAAATGGCTGCTTTGTAGGCTTGCCATTTTTCCCCAGGAAATTACCCCTTCTTCCAGACAAGAATCTGCTCGTCCAGGATGCCTATTGTCATCCAAATGTTCTCAACCTACATTTGATGGTGTGGCTCATTAATTTCTAAACCTCTCTTTCTTGGCCAAGATCCAAGAACTTTTAGTGAGTTTCAAGAAGCCTTCCACATGGTGAGTTTCAAGAAGCCTTCAAGTGGAAGAAATCTATTCTGTGGGCCAGCAAGAAAGAGCAAAGTCCTGTTTCCCATCCTTTAGAGGACCCTTTTTAATATCTCATATCCCTGGCTCAAGATGGTCTCTCTATTTCCTCAGTTAAGGTACACTGGGTAGCAATGGCTGATTTTTATGTCCACATGGCAGGCAGATCCATCATCACACATTGGGAATATTTTCTTTTTCTTAATGATTTACTAAAAAAGTTTACCTTATTTCCCACCCAGTACTGCAATGGAGCCTCTTTTTTGTTTTGTCCCTGTTGATATCTAAGCCATTTGAACCATTAGCCACCTGTCCTTTATGTCTCCTTACTGTGAAGGTCATTTTTCTAGTTGTTGTACATCTGCCCATAGGGCTAGTGAGTTGGTGGGGGGCGGGTTAGGTTGCCAGGTCCGGGTTGGGAAAAGCCTAGAGGTTTGGAGATGGGGCCTGAGGAGGACAGGGGCCTCAGTGACGTACAATGGCCACAGAGTCCCCCCTCCAAAGCATCCATTTTCTCCAGGGGGACTGATCTCTGTAGTCTGGAGATTTTGTTTATTTATTTATTTATTTATTTGGATTTAAACTGCCATCCCCCACCAGAGCAGGGCTCAGGGCTGCGTACATGATAATTCATATGATTCAGGATTTAAAATATAAAAACCAGTAAAACACAATAATTAACCTAAAAGATGATGTTAAAATTTCAACGGTGCCACCGCCTCATGGGGGCGGGGGCAGGAGTGCCAGAGGATCCAACTGTTGCTGTCCTCAATCAAATGCCTGGTGGAACATCTCTGGCTTACTGGCACTGCGGAACTGTCCCAAGTCCCACAGGGCACAGATATTATCCAGCAGAGAGTTCCACTAGGTTGGAGCCAGGGTGGAAAATGCCCTGGCTCTGGTCAAAAACAGCCAGACATCCCTCAAGCCAGGGACCACCAATAGATTCTGGTCTACAAAGCGCAATGTTCTTCTGGGGGTATACCAGCTGTAATTCTTTTCTTTTTTAAAATGTTTTTATTTTCTACAAATTAAGGGAACAGGGACACTGGTACCTACTAAAACTACACAGCTAACAAGACCTTATACAACGTTGTAATTCATTACCAAGCCCCCCCCCAACTTTAAACATAATGTTGAAGATTAAGCTTCAATTTCATATAAAGATCAAAACAGTACAAACATTATAAAACACAATAATCAGATAAAGTGGATTATCAACTTGTAACGTAAAAAGCTTTCAGTGTCCACGTCTATTTCTTCTCCTTTTTCCCTCTAGGCTTTAGATCTTTGGGGGGCGGCTACTCCTAGGTCAAAATCTGAACCTTCTTCAGAAGAAGTGTCGATGAATTTGAAGTCATTCCCAAGACACCTTCACTGTCATCTTCTTCCGCTTTGTAGTCCTCTTCTTTCTTTTCCATTGTATTTTTTTTTTGATGTTTCTCCAAAAAAGCATTGGCTTTTGCAACAGATACTATCTTTTGCTTAAAATCCTTGAAGTTGAAAATAAGTCCTTCTGGTATAATCCATCTTTAGGCAGTGGCATTCTTCTGAAAAAAACATTTTCAATTTTTTATACTGTTGTCTCTTCTTTCTTATTTCAAATGGAATGTCTTTCAAGATTTTTATATCTTCCATTTTGATTTTTAGGGTAAAAAGGCGACTGCTTTAAGTATTGCATCCCGAGTAGTTCTTCTAGAGAATCTCACAAATATTTCGCCAGGCAGATTATTTTTCTTGATGTATTCAGAATACGTCCAATACACCACATCCATCTCACTTTGTAGAAAGTCTGCTTTATAATCCACCAACAATGCCAATGCTCCACTTGAAATTTCCTTGAGATTTTCTCCTTTCTGTTCCAGGACACCCTGGAATCTCATGCTATATAGCGATTTTTCCATTTGCAGTAATAATATCTGTTGTTTCTCAGAATCTTTCACTTTTTCTACTGTCTCCAGTCTCTGAGATAAGTGTTTGGCCTTATCTTCCACTTTTTTTCAGCATTTTTGTTGCTTTTTCAACTTTCTTATTAGTTTCTTGCTGCTGTTTCTGGAGAGACTCAAAATTTCTATTGTTGAGTCATCTGCTCCAGCAGAAGGCGCAATGCAGCATTTAACATATTTGGGAAATCTACACTGGCTTCCTGTTTAGAGGATGCTCCGGCTGAGCTGATACTTCCTGAAGAAGGTCTTATCTTGGGCGCCATTTTCAGCCCACCAAAGTTTTGTTTACACTAGTGAAAGTTTCGATTAAATCTTGGAAAGTTTATTTGCTTATAGCCTCTGGCTAATCTCCACTTTATTTGAGTTGTGAGATACTTTTTAATTGGCTTCCCCTCTTTCTAACTCTGGATTTAAGTTCTGCTTTGAGGTGAGACCGGCTCCACCCCCTCCTCTAGTAGATTATGGATTTACAGAGGGGATCGCCCGCTTAGCTGTTTGACTGCAAAATTGTCAGGACTCAAACTTAATCTTCTTCCCTGAATGTAGGGAGACTTTCAATCATTGCTGGGTTGTTGCTCACTCTACCGGCATGCGCCGCTCACCTCCAGAATGGAGCCGCAGCGGCAGGACATTTAGGAGCATCGGAGAGCCTGTATCCCTCAGCCTCAGCTTTGGGAGAGGCACTCCTTGTGTTCCAGGCTGGGGACCCCCTACAAGGGCCCCGGGGGGGTCCGGAATTGTCTGAAACCCCTCCCTACCACCGCGTTACAGTCCGCTCCTCACGGAGAACCGCAGGAGCACATCCGCCATTCAAGTTGCTGAAACCGGAAGTCATACCAGCTGTAATTCCAAGGGATCCCCAAGTTCTACCTGGAGGCTGGCATCCATGACCCCCCATGCCTTAAGATATTCCGCTCAAGGGTCGTCCTTTGTCCTTCTGTTTCTATAGGTCTTTGCTCATTCCATAAGAGCACAGGTGACCTCTGCAGCCTTCCATCATTGTCTGTCAATCAATGTCATTTACAAAGCAGCCATACGGTTTTCATCCTCCATCTTTGCAAAACACTATTACATGGACATTGATGCCTCAAAGCAAGCAGAGGTCAGAAAGTGTGTTCAACTAGAGTTCACCCCACTGTCCTTATCCCATAAGTCACCTTGCTGCTGACTGCCCAGGCACCATAATGATGAAAACAGGGTTGCTCTTACCTGTAAGTGTTGTTCATCAAGCAGTTGCCTGTGCAATTGCATACCCCTCACTCTGACCCTGCCGTGAGCTGCATTGGTCTCTCTGATTGCTCTCTCCAGTGATGGGCTTGAGGAACTGAAGGATAGGCAGTTGTCCCCTACCATGCCAAAAAGGGCAGGAAAACAGCTGTTGAGAGGAGGGGAGGAGCACCTCATGCACTTCTAGAGCTTTTGACATCTCCTCTGGTAGGTGTGCCAAGGGCAGCAGTACCTATGTGTGACTGCACAAGCAACCACTTGAGGAACATCAGTTACAGGTAATGGCAACACTGTTTTCTACCCTAATGGCTTTATAGGTCTGAAACATGGAGGTTTCATGTTCTTCGATAATATTACTGGTGATTTGTGGAAGGTTCAAGAACATGTGAGAATATGCTTTCAGTTGCTTGACTACACTTCACAACCTAGTTCCAGCAGATTGCAGAATATGCAGAGAACTCTCCTCCCATGAAGCTTGTCCTGCCGATTTCAATGGAAAAGACAGATTTGTGCATGAATCTGTTCTTACAAAGTTGTTATTCCGACTACAATGAATGTGAGAGCCTTCATATCTGGAATTTCAAGAAATACATTAGAATAACCATAGGGACAACTTCTTTGCAGTTGGGTAATCTGGATCATCACAAGCATTTAAAACAAAACATAAAACCATTTTAGCAGTTCTACAACTAGAAATATCCAAGAATAATGCTATGAAAAAGTAGGTCCCTCTGCTGTCCTGTCTGTTTATTGTTGTTGCTATATCTGAATCGAGACCCATATCTATCTTTCTGTGTATCTACCTTTCTGTCTGTCTGTCTTTCTTTCTGTTATATTTTTATGGGTTTTGTAAGCCACTTTGAAGCTCCAGTTGTAAGGGAAAAAAGATATAAATGTTCAAATAAATAAATGAATGTGTGTGCAGAAACTGTTATGAGGTTCCTTGTATATGTATGCAGGTGCTGTGATACACACAGGGAACTCTTGTGCTTTCAAAGGTTCCTCTTCTCATTGTGGTGTTGTAGAGAGCTCTGTGGCACTTTAAAGACTAACTGGTAATTTCTATTTCAATGTATCTGAAGGTGTGTGCATGCACACAAAAACTTATACCTTGAATAAAACTTTGTTGGTCTTAAAGGTGCTACTGGGCTCAAATTTTGTTCTGTTGCTTCAGACCAACACAGCTACCCACCTGAATCCAACATTTATTTCAGTATGCCCTTTTTGTCAGATTAATATGTGAAGGAAAAACTATCTGATGAAGTTAGTGTGACTTGTGAAAGCTCATATTGAAATAAATCTTCTTAGTCTTTAAGTGGCTGGTGGACCTTCCCCCCCTGCTATGACAGACTAACATTGGTTACCCCTTTGCAATCATCAAAGGTCTATGCAACAGTCCCCTGCTGTGTATTTGTTTGGAGCTGCCCCCAGTGGTGTGTTGAGTAGGAAACGGGTACTAACAGTGTGACTAGAGAAGTCATGCATCTTTAACTATATTTAGGACGATCCTATTCTTTAGGTTCAGCACTTTATTTCAGATGAATGAAGTGGTGTTAAATGTAAGCGTGTAGGTGAATTAAGAACAAGGGTGTACCAGCCAAATTAACTTTTCAGTCCAATTATTTTTCATTGTGTTGTTTGTAATATACACAGGGTGCAATTCAGTGACTGCTTACCTAATTGTAATCCCACTGACCTCAAATGAGAATACCCTAGTTTAAGAGGTCAGAGGGTTGACCTTTACTCAAAAAGCTATAGTTTGCATAAAAAAGAGGAAGGTCTATGGTTTATAGTGCAGTAGCCTGATCTTTTGCATGAATCTCTGTGTTCTGTATGATTAAAACCATAATAGGTATAAACATTAAGATATCCTGTTAGTTGAAACGGTGTAATTTTTTTTTGGTTTAAAGATTACACTGTGACCTTACAAAATTATCATTTCATTAAATTGTACCCACCAATCCTTTTGTCTGATTCCTTTCTCTAAAATGAAATGTTAAGGTTTTGTTTTCTTCCACTCTGGTGAATAATGTTTCCTCTTAAACTTTAACCTTTGATCCTCTCTCACCCAACTATTGACATCTGGTCATTATTTCTTTTACTGCTTTCCACCCCCTGTTGTCAGATGGACTGTTCTGTTGTCTAAAACACTTGATAGGTGGACAGGTTTATATAATACGAGGTGAGTTTCTGTAGAACCTAATTGGATGTTGTCTTTTTCATGCAAAAGAAAACTGCCAGTGCAAAGCTCTCTACTGCTCTCCACCATGTTGGTTTCTGACAATGTACATTAATTAACGGTTGTACTCTTAGTGTGGAGACAGACCTTATCTCTGACTATGGATGATGGTATTCAATGATCTGTGAAGTGAAAATGTGAAAGAACCACCTGGACACAGTTTTTCTGTAATCTTTTGTCCATCAAAAATTTCCAATGACATGTATACATAACAGCCTCCAAAGGACAGAGAAACTGCCTTATGTGTAAGAAGTCTGTAAGAAAGACAATACAAATTTCTGGTGCCACTGACAGTATTCAGAGGCCCCACACTCCAATTCAGGGTGTTTCTCCCCAGGCAAGTTGAAAAACACTAGAATAACAATGAAAGCCATTTTTGTGCCAGTGTCAGATGTTGTGTTAATGAATTCATCTCTGTGATCCAGTGGCTCCAGTGTACACATGGAGTTCCACATAAACAGAAGCTTCCCTGTTCTTTTCTCTGATCAGTAAAGTGCTCTAGGTTTGTATAAAAGAGAACAGGGGTCTTCTGTGTGTGTAGGATTTTGGACTGTGGCCTAAATTGTTTAATCGTAGCTTGAACATAATCCTTCTGAAAAGCACCATAATGTGCATCTTAAGCAACTGTGCCCAAATAATTCATCATACCATGCATTAAATAACTTTGTTCAAAAATTAGGCTCAAGCTGCTTTACTCACATGAGTAAGCAACAGTTTTTCCGCACATTTTGTTATATCTCCGTATTTTTAAAATACAGCCAAAAAGACTGAATATGAAACCACATCCAAGCAGAGGAATTTTTAGCAAACATTTCATCTTGAGCTCCCTTTATGCTATCACTGCGCTACATCTTTCTCTTTTTTACTTGTAATTTTTTTATTTCACTTTTTGTTCACCTGTTTACGTTACTTTTTAAAATTCTAATATGCTTTACAGTGTTGTGGCCAGTTGTAGCTTGCTAAGTGTTAATGCTATCCGTGTCTGCTTGATGCAAATAAGCAAGGGTTAACAAACAGGAGCAGGTTTATGAGGTATACCTTTAAGTAAGTAAACTTGTTATAGTAAATAAATACAATTAAGTAAGTAAAAGCTGAAATTAAATGTGTTCCTCTGTATGGTTACATTGCTAAGTTCAGCTAGCTGTTCAAAATTTAATATGGTATACACCATAACCTTAAAGATGTTATATTTTAGGAAGAGGAATCTATTATTTAAGACAGCTCATGTTCCAAATTGTTTGTTTTGTAGATACATATGTTAAGCTGACATTGCTGAATTCCATGGGTCAAGAGATGTCCAAATGCAAGACATCCATTCGAAGAGGGCAACCAAATCCAGTATACAAAGAGACCTTTATTTTTCAGGTGGCGTTGTTTCAGCTTTCTGATGTGACACTCATATTGTCTGTGTATAACAAACGCAGCATGAAACGAAAAGAAATGATAGGCTGGATTTCTTTAGGGCTGAACAGTTCTGGAGAAGAGGAACTAAACCACTGGACTGAGATGAAGGAATCCAAAGGACAACAAGTATGTAGATGGCACTCTTTGTTGGAGTCTTAATGGCAGTTGTGACTCCACTGGGTCAGGATTCATCAAGGCTGCTACCTTAGATGCAGTGAAGATGGTGTTGCAGAAATTACAAATTCAACATTCCATTTTAATAAATGCACAAAATGTTGTGGACAGAGTAACTGTCACATTGTTGCTTCACTTAACATCATCGATTTCAGGTAAACCTGTGCCGGACAGAGAAGAGACAGCAAACCCAAATTCTTACTACAACATGTTCAGGACTGTTTCAGTTTTAACTTTCAATTTGGTAGCTGATAGGTATTTTGTGTATTACTGCAATGTCCTCCAGTTGTGTGGGGTTTTATTAGTGGTGCTATGCTGTGTTGTATATGATCCAGAAGCAGATTAGAAATAGAAGGGTGGCTAAACAGTGGAACCAAATGCAACAGAGAGAACATTTATAATTTTGGCTTACTGTTTAATTTTAACAATAGCATTACAATCCTCTCCCTCTATGCACGAACAGCCATGCATGCTGGTACCTTTAAACCAGATCCAAACACAACGCTCTGTAATGCCTCCTTAAATTTAGTGACAGACTATTTTCTTTTGGACCATTGAAGGTAGTTTGATGCTCATAGTGTGCACACTTCTAACACATTTATTGCTGGTAAATAAGATGTATGTGAAGGGCACACAATAGAGCAGTATTGCTGAAACTAAACAGCTTTGAGCCTGGTCAGTGTCTGGATGGGAGACCTCATGCAGATCCTATGTTAGCCACCTGAATTCCACAATGAAAGAAATACAGGATGTAAACATGATTAATAAACAACACCACTTCAGAATCAGAACCTCATGACGCCTGTTTGGGTGGAGCTGACAGTGCAACAAAGAAAATACATGCAAACTATGGGAAGTGCAGTGTCTCCCAAACCATTTTCAGTTCTTTTAATAACTGTTGCCTGTTGCCCAGCTCCATGTAGGACTCTGGGGATGGTGCCTCCTCTTTAAAACGTTCATTGTGCAGGATCCATTTTCTCTCTAGTGTCCTTGGATCTCAGTGAAATCAAGTCTCAATGCCTTAAGTCTCAGTTCGTCTCATTTTCCTGAATATTCTACGCCCTGCAGTGGACACTTTTTCCTGGTTCCTGGCTTGTGTTTCAATGTCCCAAGGGATTTGGGAGCTTGTGTTCCTCAAACACCAATCATCTTGCCACATGGTGAATCTGTTTTGAAATTCACAGGAGCCTCAAAAGTCTGAAAAGAGTTGGAATGAAGGTCTGCTATTAAAAAGAGAAGAGTACAAAGATGAGTATATCCATCTCCTGGTTACATGAAGTAGCTCTTTTGATCCTGGCTTTCTGGTTTTTCTTTTCCCTAATACAAGAGGCTTGAAGGGCCTGGATGTATTTTCCTTTGGAAATTTGGATGTTAAAACCTGGGAGCTAAAATGTCTGGAGACAAAGACTTGCAGTCTTCTATTTGACCTTTCCAGTCCCATTACCCAGCTTTAACCCCCGGGTGACAGTATCAGACCCACTGAGGTACTAGCTTGTGGCAGGAACTGACATCAGAGTAACGTTACAGGAAGAGGAGAAGCCCTGCCTGTGCTAAAAAGGAAACTTTTCCAACACTGAGTCACCTTATCTTGTCATCCCTGCTGAGTGTTCACGCAAAGAGAGATGGTGAGGTGTGTTGCCCTTTCTCTCCATGCATGCCACTAAGAGCAAATCCAAAGAGCAGCAGAAAGGTAGCCCACCTGAGGACCTGATCTATGGCCCGAAGTCCACTGTGTTAGATGGAGTAACCGCTAACACCACTAAAACTTTATTTAGTCCCAGCACTGTGCTAGGCATCCATGGTTACTATACATTTTTTTGTCTTGAAAGTATAGCTTCACTATGAGATTTGAGGTGCAGAGAAAGTATTGCAGAGCTCTTGAATTGTTTCACCACTTTCTACTACATTTTAGGGATTGTGTAGCACACTGAAGCTTTGAAATCAGGGACATGATTCGCTTTCCTTGAGGTAAGGCTGGCATCAAGGAACAATTTAAATACACGTTAAAAGTTCTCGTGTGTATATCTGAGGATGGAATCTTTATGTTGTAAACACAGTAAAAAAAATCAAAGATTAATAGTTTAATTTAGAGACAAGGATAATGTGAATTATTAAAAATAAAAATGTAGATTCACAAATTTGGTTTTTTTAACGTAGAGTGTATAAAATTGAGAAAGCACGTATTCGTCACTGACATTTTCACAATATTTTTGAATGCTGCTATATTTGAGATCAGAGACTTTCCAGTATTGCATGAATGGAGCATCATATGAAGGATGTATCGAAACAACCACTTAAAAGATTCTCAACTGTTGTCTTGAAACTGTTACCCAGTGCCTTTAATGTTTCACCACTTAAATTTGTAACTATAATGTGATACTGAATTAATTGATTTCAGTCTTGATTGATTTAAAGGTTTACCAAATGAATTTTCCTTCCTGTGTTGCATGGCACAAGAAATGTACTTTTGTTAAAACGAAACTATTCAGGAACTTTTGTGAAGAGAAACATTGTTGATAATAGTGCAAATATCATATATTCTTTCCAGCTTTGTTTCTTGTTACATTTTCAGTGCATTCTTATGCAAGGCTTCTTGTAAGGCAATATTATTAACATTTTTCATTGAATTGGAGCTAATGGGAGTTTACCTATAAGTCTAATACCACAATTCCAAACATACTTACCAGGAAGTAAGCATTATTGAATTCATTGGAACTTATTTCTGAGTAAACACATTTTCATTGGGTTGTAAGACTTGCACTGATACAGTGCCTTGAGGACAGTTATATATTCATACAGGACAAAAAGAGATGAACAAAGCTATACTTCATGAAGGTATTCCTAATTTTTAAAAATGTATTGTTATGTCTGTGATTGTGATTATGATCAGGGAGACCCTTAAAGCAGAAAGTTGCCTAATCAGAGCTGTAGTTTTATATACATGTTGCTCTTTTACATTCAGTAACTCCTAGAAACAGGTATTGAGTAATTCTGTTGAAGACGAGATAGAGGTGAGCTGACTATAAAAAAAAGGAAACTCATTTTTGTGTAACAATTTACCCAAATTAATACCATGCCCTAATTTTCACACCAGTTGCCTTGTTTTTGAATACACTTGAGTCATTTGATGGTGAGAGAATTTAAAACCCTCTTCTCTTTTTCATTAGGATTATTGTACATGCATCAAATTGCAGATTCAACTTTTATGTCACAAGGTAACAGTTTTTACAATGTATATAGGAACATGCTCTGCAGATATACAGGAAGGCCTTAAAGGAATTTAAAAATCATACAAGATTCTTAAATGAGCGGGGTTGTACATCAGTGACTGAGCAAATGCTTTGCAGATATGAGGACCCAGGATTAACCATGAATATGTTCAGGTAAAGATTCTGAGCATGAAAAATATCCTATACAAATAGTGCTTTGATATAAGACTGCATCCACATGAGGGGCCACATGAAAATGCACCCCTGCCATGGCATCAACTGTAAGCAGTGCAGGAGCAGCATCCACTGGCACCTGTTCCCACACTGCTTGCTGCTGCCGCCACCCACACCCTCTCCTCTTCTTTCCCCCACTGCAACTGTGCAAAAGCAGAGGCACCATGGCAATAGTGCTAGGTCCTCCAGATGCCTTTCTCTTCACTTTGCCTTTCTCTGCCAAGCAGTGCTGTAAAACTACAGTGTAGCTCATCAGGGAAATGGGGGAAAGCCTTTAAAGAACTAAAAAGGGGAGGATGGTGTGGGGTAGCTTGCTACCCCATGCCATTTTGAAAGGAGAATTTAATTCTGCCCTCTCCCTCCTACAAGGAGCAACAGAAGCAGAGTCCACATGGACATTCCCCACTGCTAGTCTGCGGATTCCCCTTTGAGCTGTATTAAAACAGGTTTATTTTAAAAATTGTTTTAAAGGTAAAACCCCCCAGAAATGCCAGAAGTCATGCTTGTTATGAGTATGGTGTCATCATGTGGGTATTCTCCTTTACAGCAGGAACTTCATGTTTTCCATGCAGGGGAAATCCCAGTTTGGAAGCAGCCTACGAAAGCATAAACTCTGTGGAAATTGTCATATACATTGATCATGTATCTTTTCTGTTGTGTATGCACTCAAACAGGAAACAATGCATACACTAAATGTTTCTGTATGTGAATGCAATGATATAGGCAGGTTTAGGTAGACAGCGCACATTTGTTTTTCCACGTAGTTTACAAAGGGCAAAACAGCTCTGTGTGGTTTAGCTGCTTTTTCCTACATGCAGGTGCTATCTGTATAGAAAATTATTTGCATCTGATGGATCTCTAATGGATCTCAGGAAATAAGTCTAGGCAGGGCTATTTTGGGGCAGGAACGCACAGGAACGGAGTTCCGGCTGGCTCCCAAGTTGACCACACCCAGCAGGAACTCATTAGCATAATAGGCCACACCCAATAGCAGAAACTCATTAGGATTGGCTACATTAGGGGTGTGGCCTAACATGCAAAGGAGTTCCTGCTACAAGAAAGCCCTAGATTTTGACAACAAACATGGTAAACAGAATAAGAAGCAAAAGGTGGGTGTGGGTGGATGACTATACTTCTGGTAACATGGGGGTGTGGCCTAATATGCTAATGAGCTATGCTCTCATGGGTGTGACTGGATATGCTAATGAGTTTCTGTTGTTGGGTGTGGCCTATTATGCTAATGAGTTCCTGCTGGGCTTTTTCTACAAAAAAAGCCCTGGGTCTAGGAAAAACTTTCTTCTGAAATTCTAGAGATCTTCATGTGCAGCTCATCAGCCAGGCTAGTAGTCCTAGACTGGAAGTACTGTCAATCTATCCCCTTAAGACAGCTCTTTTTATACTGTTTTCAACTCACTCTGGGATTAATGAAACTAATGAGAGCAGCTACTTTGCTGTTAATTCCTCTGTTGATTTGTGCTCGTAAATTTTGGTTTTGTTGTTGACTATGAAATCTAATATCCCCACTGCTTTCAGATCTTTGACCTATATGCTATACACAGTATTGACAAATGGCAGATACTTAATAATTCCTCTAATTTTGTGACTCAATGAAAGCTGGGGGAAAGGCAACAACACATGGTTGTTGTACTGTGTATATCCCATGGGCCACAAATGCAACAGGTCCACATTGGAAGTCTGCCTCTATTCTTGACTGGAATGCTTCAAAACAGCAAATCATAACAAATTAAAAAGCTACACCAAGAATTAAACTATTGGCATGGAACATAGCAAACAAAACTAAGGCCTTAATATTGCTGTTTCCTCAGTATGTGTCCAGAATGGTTGCCGGTAGATGTTTGGAATTTCTCTGCCCCTCTGACTACCTCTGTTAGCAACATAAATTGTTTTCTGGCTGCTGTCTAAAACATTATTTCCACTCCATCCCAGCAACATTTTTGGATTAAGTCTTGACTGAATTGTCACATTTTTAGTTGTTCTGTACATATGTTAAAATAAATGGGGTAGCATGCTTGGAAGAACAGTACCCGGCACTCCGATACCGGAAAGCAGTTTGAATTAGGACCAGTTCCCTGTACAGGTGTGGTTGCTGTGACAAAGCTGATCCTCTATAACTGGTTTTCATACAGCAGCTGATCACATGGGTACTTCCCATGCAAGTGTCCCTTGTCTATCAGGGCCAGGTAGATGCAAGTGGGCAGCCTTGTTGGTCATACCTTGAATGACTTTGTTGGTCTTAAAGGTACCACTGGACTCAAACTTTGTTCACCAGGGCCAGGGTGTGAGAAGTACCTATGTGGTCTGACCATCCTACATGATAAAAACATTACCTATGCCAGTTATGTGGAATGGGCTTTTTGGTGGAAACGAGAGCACAGATATACCAGATAAATTGACCTGCACAGCTATATGTAAAGAATATTCAGATCCACTCCCTTGTCTTATGGGAAAATGCAGCAATTATTTCTACATTGGCATTTTAAGGAAAGAGCTGCGTTGGTATTAAGGAATCATGCAAGTTGCTTAGTTGCTTCAAGTTTTCTTATACTGAGCCTTTTAGGGTTTAGCAGGGCCTTGGTGTCACTTTAGAAGGATACAATTGCAGTACCATCCTAAGCAGGACTACTCAGAATTCAACTCAAGGCTACAATGGAGCGTAGTCCTAGGAAAGTATTCATAGGATTGGACTTTTAATGCAATAAATTTTGGGTGTTTTGGGTTTTGGAATCTTACATGCTTTCTTGAGTGCACTTGACAGAGGGACCATTTTAAAACTTTGATTATTACGATGATTGCATATTGGACTTTTCCCAAACAAAATATTTCCATGTGGATCCCAGTGTGTGGTAACTGCAAACAAATAAAGCCATAGTCAGAAAGCTGATCATCTGAATCCATTCACTATTATCTGTTTCTACCAATTATCAAAAAATCTTAACCAGTTTGTTTACAGGATCATTTACAAACTATTCCTAAAATAAATATTTAATAGCACTTTGGTTTAGTTGCTACTTTGTGGATTGTTGTGGGCTGACCACCAATGTGCCTTTTTAAAAACTTGCTCTCTCTCCTACACAAAAATAGCCATTCTGGATCAGACAGTAGTGGCTGACAAGATACCTACAAGATACCTACAAAAGGTCAACTGGCCGGACACAAAGGCCAAAGATTAGCCCTGTTGCTTCCCGCAGCTCAGAGGATTACTGCATCTTAACATGGGGGTTCCATTTAGTGATCACAGGTAATAGCCATTTTTGCAATCCCCTTTTAAAGCCAACTAAATTAGTGGCCACCAATGTATCCTGTGGCAGTGAATTCCACAAGTTACTCTTTGACTAAACAAGTACTTTCTTTGTGTGTCATGAATCTGCTGACCACAATCTTCATTTGGTGCCCGTGAATTTTTGTGTTATGGAAAAGGGAAAGTATTTTCTCTATATCCACTTTGTTTACCCCGTGCATTATTTTATACACCTTCATCAAGTCCCCTTCATAGTAGTCATTTCTCTAGACATAAAAGTCCCAAACACCTTAATCTTTCCTCTTAACAAATGTGCTCCAACCCATTGATCATTTTGATTGCCCCTTTCTGCACGTTTTCCAGCACTGCTGTATACTTTTAGATATACAGAGACCAGAGCAGTACACAGTTTTCCAAATATGGCCACCCCATAGATCTATAGAAAGGCATTATATTACTGGGAACTGGATTTTTTTCAGTCCTAGTAATCCTTATTGAAAAAACGTTTGCCTTTTTCACCACTGCTGCACACTAAACCAATATTTTCATCAAGCTATCCACCATGACTCTAAGATCTCTATCTTGGCCAGTCACTGCCAGTTCATAGCAACATAAGAAGAGCCCTGCTGGATCAGACCAGTGGTCCATCTAGCCCAGTGTCTGGTTTCACATGGTAGGCAACCAGTTGTCCCAGAGGGCCAACAAACAGGATGCCAAGACTAAGGTATTTCCCTAATATCACTGGAATCAGAGGCTTATTACCTCTGAATATGGTGGTTACCTTAAGTCACCTTCACTAGCAGCAATTGATGGAACTCCTCCATTAATCTGTCTAATCTCTTCAGACCTCATAATTGTATATTTAAAGTTATGATTTTTTACCCTAAGGTGTGTCACTTCACACTTAACATTGAGACTCATTTGCCATGCTGTTGCCCACTCACACAGTCTGGAGAGATTATTTTGAGCTCCTTACAATCCACTTTGCTTCTCACCATCCTGAAAAATCTGGTATAATCTGCAAACTTGACCATTTCACTGCTCACCTCTGCTTCTAGATCATTTATGAATAAGTTAAATGGCACCATTCCCAATACAGATCCCTGTGGAACCCTTTAGCTTACTTCTCTCCATTGGTCAAACTGTCAATTTACTTCTGCATTCTGCTTCCTAGTATTTAACCAGTTTGTAGTCCACAGGAGAACACAGTCTCTTATCTTATCCCATGACTGCTAAATTTACTCAGGAGCCTTTGACTTGATTTAGCCATGCATACAGCAGTGCTATTTGAGAAGGGGTAAACGGATTTGTGTAATGGCACTATAGGAAAATAACCTTGGACAACTACAGACATTGTGTGAATTACATCTAAGTACAGTACCATTTTTACATCTAGGAATTTTGTAAAAGTAGCTTTTTAACATTTTAATATTCCTTTCATCCCACAGCACCTTGGAATTACCATCCCTCTGACCAGGGTCATTTAGTAGAAAAAGAGGTGCAGGAGTTCATTAGCATAACTCATTAGCATAACTTATTTGCATATGCCACACCCCCTGACATCACCAGAAGTGTGTCAGAAGGCAACTCTCAGGCTCCATTGGACTGTTTTGGATTGCTAGCTATTGGGGGGGGGCATGCAGATCTGTCCTCACAGAGGAGGGAGAGCTTGTACCTGAATAAAACTTGGTCTTAAAGGTGCCACTGGACTGTTTTGGACCGGGGGGCTGGAGGGAGCTCTGCAGCTTACCAGGCTGCTTCTTGCTCTGACTGAGGGCTGCTGGGAGCAGGGGGTGGGGCTTGTTACATGTGCCCGCCCCCTGGGCTCTTTACTGCCGGAGCTCCTCACCTGTGCGCTCCTGCAGGAAATTACCCCTGCCTCTGACCCTTCGCTTCTTACTTGGAATTTCAGAAATGTTCATACATAAGCAATTGAAGGGCTCTTGACTCAAAATACTTTCCTCAGTTAAATAAGAGAGAGAGTAGAAATTCTGCCCTCTGTTCAAAATGGACACTTAATTCCTAAATAAACAACTGAGAATAACTCTGAATTTGTTTCTGTGTTGATATTTCTTGCTGCTACAGCAGTAGTTCTGGATTTTTAAAATGATGTTCCCAGCTATTATGATTTGCATGTAGTGTCAATTTCAGTTTTCTGCTTTGGTTGAGGACACATCTTAAAAGGAAACACTTTGAATTTGCTTTTTTAACTGAGTTCATATTTTAGAATGTTAGACTTTAAACCTCCCAAAATATTAATACACTTTTTTTGCTAAATTAATTTTTACCTGGCATATCCTGCACTCTACATGTACAACATGTATAATTATATGTCATTTAGAAGCAAATTAGCCCCAGTAGATCCGCATGAAAAAGCAGGCTCTTCATGTACAACCAATATGATGTCCTAGTATTCAGGCAAGCCAACTGGACTTGTTGGTTGTGTCTTTTGCTGTGAATGGGGAAGTGCATACCCATCCAAGGCTACTAGTTATGTGTAACTATTTGCAAAACTCAATAGGTTGTTGCTATGTCATCTCCAATGCAAACAAATATGATTTCATTAATGAATGGTGGTTAACACTAAATCCCTCCCGTGTAAGTGTGTATAAGCATACAGAGGGAAGAACAGGACTCGGCTTGGTGGTCCTCACCTAGTGTTTGCTATTGGAACAGAGCATACAAGCTATGCTCAGAGGCTCTGCTCCCATGAATGGGAACACCATAAAATGCCTTCAGACATGAATGGAGCTGAACAGCTCTTTTTTTTCCTAAGGAGCTTATATTAACTGGGCACTGTGGGCCCGATACAGCTTTTTGGAATCCTGCCGCCTGCGCCACGGAGGCAGGGGACTGGGGCGGGGGCAGTCGGGGCGCCGTTCCGCCAAGAAGGGCTGGGCGGGCATTCGGGGGGATCCGGAATCGGGGCAAGGGAAAACCGGGGGGGTTGTTGTCTGGTGGGATCCATCTGTGCGCCTTCTGGGGGGGGGGGGGGAGTCAGAATTCTGGAGTTTCTTGCACAGTTTCACAGCTACATTTCAGTACAAAAATTGAAATTTTCAATAGCTCCACGTATTTGTATCCCATAGCTATGTACAAAGCAAGGTATGGGTGCAGGCTCTCAGCAACTATACCCACAAGGCTCCAAGCATCTTGGCAGAACCTTGGGTAATATCTTGAATGGTCTGCTGCTCTTCCTGCCCAGCTGATAGATGCACATAGACTAGCCTTGGGCAACCCAGGTTGGTACTTGCTACTTCTTTGTACCCTTTGAGGAGGATTTCTAACTTCTTTTAACATTTCTCCAAATAAGAATTAGCAATGCAAACCACAGCCTACAAGGCTGCCGTTCTGTTCATTAGACTGCAACATTCATTAGTGCTTTTTAAAATAGAATTTTAATGACAAACTGTGATTAGTGAAATGGTATTCCCTTTTCCCTTCTCTTTTTTTCTTAAGGCAAGACTACTCCTTATACAATTCATGAACCTTCCTACAGAGCTTTTTTACCTATTTTTATAAAATTGATCTAAGAAACTGAAGTTAAATGCTATATAATGCATTATAATGCTCCTGTCCCGTAGTTCTTACTCATTCTGATTCTGCAGCGTTTATTCATGTATAACTGCACTCTATTACTATAAGTAATTCAGTTTATTTCACTGGGAATCCTGTCCTAAAGTACATTAACACACAATAGCAGTGGCAGAACTAGATCCATTTTCCATTGATGTCAAAGGAAATGTTCAGTGGAAGCTGATGAACCGGGCTAGAATAACCCATGAAAACGTATACGAAGGTGCCACATTAATATGGCCATAAATGTACGTATTGACATGTTCATTAAAATCACATGGTCCATCATTCCTGGACAGTAACACTTCAGAATGCAGATCCCGGTGGGCAGCCGTGTTCATCTGAAGCAGCAGAAGAAAGTTTGAGTCCAGTGGCACCTTTAAGACCAACAAAATTTTATTCAAGTTACAAGCGTTCATGTGCATGCACACTTCTTCAGATACAATGAAATGGAAATTATCAGTCCATACATATAGGTAGAGGGTGAGCAGTAAATTAGCATACAGCATAATGAAGATGTTTAACAGATTCAAGGACCAAACAGGAATAACAAGCTTAGTTTATATGGCTAACATTTGTTTGGGTTTAATTCTGGGGGGAAATGTAGTGAAGGAAATAAATATGTCAAATTTGGAGACTGATGGACAGATGTTTCTTAAATGGTGGAATGCTGAGAGTAATTAACTGAGACCCTGCCATTATGCTCCATCCATCTCTCAACCATGGAAGCAAGCTTACTGCATCTTCTTCTTTGAAGTGGAGAGATTGGTTGTATAGAGTTATCGCCCCTGTCCGCAGACCAGAAAATACATTCCAATTTACCATTCCAAATGACATTACATTCTACTATTCATTATGTTACATTACAATCTACTGTTCTAATCTATTATTCCAAATAAGAAATAAAATAAAAAGGATGTATGGCCAATGCTCCCTCTCAGCTGTGGAAGTCTTGTGAGCAAAACTTCTACTTTGTGAGCTACTGGAATTAAAGATGTGAGCAAGCGATTTGGCTATTGCATAAATTAGTTTGCTCTGGAGCCATCCTTCCTGAGCTAAGACAAAAATCTATGAGCTGGAGGCTAAAAAACTGTGAGCTAGCTCACACTAACTCATCTTAGAGGGAACACTGTGTATGGCCCTTTGGGGGGATTGGTGAGAATACAGAATTAAACCCAAACAAATGGTAACCATATAAACAAAGCTTTTTATTCCTGTTGGGTACTTAAATCTGTTAAACATCTTCATCATGCTGTATGCTAATTTACCTACACATATGGACGGGTAATTTCCATTTCATTGTATGTGAAGAAGTGTGCGTGCAAACGAAAGCTTATACCTTGAATAAAACTTTGCTGTTCTTAAAGGTGCCACCAGACTCAAACTTTATTCTACTTAAGAATGCAGGAAGGGGGTTCACATGACTGAATTATCTCCATTTGAGAAGCATTCTGCCCACAGAAAACTAGCACATCGTGAAGATGGGTTTTAATCTAGCCATTTCCTTGATGTGCTAGTTTTCTCTGTGTAGGTACTTCTTTGGCATGGAGACATATTGTGTGATTTCTCCCATGCATCCTGAAGTAGTATGATCTCAGGAGGTTTATACTATGTGCTTTTAATGGATGTCTAGATCAGCTCTTAGGTTTAATTCTGATCTTAAACTATTTCAAGTTTGTTGGTGACTATGAACTAATAAGCAAACATAGAATATTAAACTGTGGTGTTACAGGCAAGGTTATCAATGTGTTCTTTTTACTTTGTAGTACTTTTGATTGTATTAAAAACTAAAATGGGTCTGTGATGCAGTAGCTTATGTGGACAAGCACATGCTCACCACATTTTTAGATGTGTATTAAAAAATTTAATGCAATCATATTATTCACACATATGTCTACTATACATACCACTAATATACTCGATGCCCTTTTTGATAGAAAGTAATATGGGGAAAAATTAATGTTATCTTACATGATCAATGTCACTGCAATTATTCCTTACTCAGAAAGTTCTATGATGACTTGGTGTTTTGCACATAATCCACAGAGCATTTTTTTAATGATTATTCTTTTGTCAGCTCCCTTTCCAAGAAAGTTGCCCTTCCTAATGTGATTGGTTGCTTTTAACTGATTGCCTGGCAAAGTGAACCAAAGAACCAGCCCTGTTTATTTTTTACTAAAAAGGCCATTTTAAACTTGCTTCAATGCGATCACATTTTACAAATGCAAATTTGACTTGTATTAAGTGTGTCTCAAAGTATGTCTTTGACTGGTTGTATAATGCTGTGTTGACTGTAGGATAATTATTTGTAACTTGTACATTTTATTGGTTGGATCAGCCCACTACAGAATCAAAAAATATAGATAAGCCATGGCATCTGTTTCACCTTATATTCCCAGTTCATATTTGTGTCAGAAGCTTAAAATTTTTAGAAGCCTGTTAGTGTATTATAGTCAAATGCTGTTATCTGTGTGGGCTTGACAGAGTCTACATTAGGTGCAGGGGGGCGGCACTTGGAGGAATCACCATAAACCTTATCAGAGCCCGTGTGCTCAGTGTACTAGTCTGTTATGGTCTGTAGCTTGGCTCTTACATTCCAGCCCTCCTCTCCTCACTCAGTCAAAGAACATGATTCTGAATTTACATTCCTTGATTAAGTGCTGGGCTGAGTAGGGATATGTGAGTCATAGACAAAAATCACATTTCCTATAATGGTTTGGTGCAATTCTTGTATGCACATTAACTATATGCATATGCTCCAGGGTGAGGGAATGAACAGGTATCCATTATGCCCTGTGAAGCTTCCTCCACACATGGCTACAACACCCACAATAGACTTGTGTCCTATGTATCTGCATTTACAGAGAGACAGATTTCTCTCTCTCTCTCTCTCTCTCTCTCTCTCTCTCTCTCTCTCTCTCTCCTTTCTACAAAATGTACATTTCTTATGAATAAGATATACCTGCAGACTAGTTAATTTTTTAAATTATCAATAGTTTTTCATTGCAAAATAATTTTTAATCTCAAGCATTACACTTTTTGTGTTCTATTGTGCACCATCCCCACAAATTGCTTATGCATTATCGATGAAGAATTATATTAAAAGAGAAAAGAGGACACTGTTCCAGAAAACTCTATGCTGCATATGAAAAATTAAATTATACATTGGGCTATAAAGCTGATGGAAACTAAACACACATGTTATGACCAAGTCACCAACAGCCTTTAAGTCAATAAATATCCATGACTGAACCAGAAGCCTTCCTGATTGATCCTGTTGACATGAAATATCAGTGTCTGCTAAATCTTTCTTTCCCCTTTATATACTTTTTTCTGATAATGCTTAGAATGGAAACATAAGGAACTCTTCCTTTTAACCCTTTGATACTCATTAGAAAGCATGGATCTTGTGATTCCTGATGCTGACCTTATGCATTCTTACAGTTTCTCTTAGCTAATGTCTCCGTTATGCTGTTACTGTACTTTCAGTTGCATAAATAGAAAAAAAGCCTTTTCTATAAATAAACTTGTTCTCTATTTTTAACACTCTTCTGTTGTTTACATGATTTATTGGCCGCTAAGGATCTTCTTGCATGATGTTATTGTCAGAATAAATGCCTTTCTCTTTTTATAGATGTCAAATGGTATTCTTCACCTGCAAGTCTGCATATTTCATACAGTGGGCTGTTAACTAACTTTTGATATTACAGAATAATTTAAAACAGCAGTCATATGGATGCTTGACATAAGAATTTGTCCCCTAAGATTCAGTACAACTTACTTGCAAGAAAACATGGTTAGATAGATAGATGACAGACAGACAGACAGACAGACAGTTAAGACTGAGCTGCACATGGTCACATTATCTCAATGTATTGTCTCAAAAGTTTGTTTAGTTTTGTCTTTGTAGCATTAGCTAAGTAAAATCATTTCTGCTTTAGTACTTAAGGAAAATACAACTATTTCAAATATGCCCTATTATAAAACTTATCCTTTCAACACATAAAACTCATCATATGTAATCATTTTACCTTAATACACTAGATTATGTTTGTGTTCTTATAATAAACATAATGCTTCAGAAGACTGCAGTAGCAAGCCCACACACTTTAAAATGTTTGGGAAAAGATCTTTAAAAATAGAGAAGTGCAAAATGTGGGTTTCCTACTTCTTTCAACAAAATTCCCTCAATTCATGCTGGTTTTTCCATTCTGGAGTAAAATTTTTATTGTGATTACAGCTTTCACCTTGCTCCAGCTTTGCAGGGAAGCATAAGGATCCACCTCCAAAACTTGTTTGATGATGGTAATGGACAGGGCTTTTTTTGTAGAAAAAGCCCAGCAGGAACTCATTAGCATAATAGGCCACACCCAACAGCAGAAATTAATTTGCTTATTAGGACACACCCCTGACAGCACAGCTCATTAGCATATTAGGCCACACACCCCATGTTCGCAGAAGTGTGGTCATCCAGACACACCCACCTTTTGCTTCTTATTCTGTTTACCTTGTTTGTTGTCAAAACCCAGGGCTTTTTTGTAGCAGGAACCCCTTTGCATGTTAGGCCACACACCCCATGTTCGCAGAAGTGTGGTCATCCAGACACACCCACCTTTTGCTTCTTATTCTGTTTACCTTGTTTGTTGTCAAAACCCAGGGCTTTTTTGTAGCAGGAACCCCTTTGCATGTTAGGCCACACACCCCTAATGTAACCAATCCTAGTGAGTTTCTGCTGTTGGGTGTGGCCTATTATGCTAATGAGTTCCTGCTGGGCGCGGCCAACTTGGGAGCCAGCCGGAACTCCGTTCCTGTGCGTTCCTGCCCAAAAATAGCCCTGGTAATGGACATTATTTGTTGCACAAGATGGATCAGAGGGCTTCAAATTAATCTGAGCCATATATGCTCTGTCTTTATGTGTGCAGCCCTGAAGGTCCATCCCGTTCAGTCTCTGAAAGCAGATGTCATTGATTATTCAGTTATATGAATCTGTACCTATTCCTTACAGAGTCCTTCAGTTTTAAAAGATAACAGTTAATTCTTGCTGAGATCTTTGGACAGAATTGCATGAGCATAAGCATCTTCATCTTCCTGCATCTGTGTTGTTGCTTCAATGCTTCGTAGGGGCAAAGTTTCTACTTCTATGTGGAAAGTTTTCCAGTGAAGCTACTGTGAAAGAAGGGATCATAAGAGAGCAGACAGAAGAATACCTATTCCTGAAACCAGTACTTTTGAAAGAGAGATTTAGCACTTAGCTATAGCTAGGATCTCCATCTTTTGCTTCATATTTTATTTCCTGCCACTTTCACAATTCATTTATGTAAGATGGGGATGACCATCCTTGTTAAAAAGTTTAAAAGCCCTGTAAACATTGTATTAGTATGACTGCACAGTTATCGTTCCATGTCTCTGTGGCTTACATTGACTGATACCTGTGTTTGTGGAAGTTGATATCAATTTTTAAAATTATCTCTGTTATTTCTTTTAATTGTTTGGATTGAGTAACCCTGTTATTCAGAGTTCTCAATTTGTTGGAAGAAAGGAAGGCTTATAAATCTGATAAATAAATAATGTAATTTGCAGCACATTTAAAAGTGTCAAAAGTTAGAAGAATTAATTCTGTTGCATTTTTTTTTAAAAAAAATCTGTATTTGGTTGCCTGAAGACAAATATTACTTGCCAGAAGCAGGTAGGTGAGTGCCTATTTGCCAGCAAAACATTTTGATGGGGATTGTTTTCTGCTCTTTGTGTAAATTCCATCCTTCCTAATTTTATGTAATGTATTGTTGGAAGTTTTATCAGAAGGATGCACATCCTTCCTAAGATTTGTTACAGAAGTGTAAGGGGTCGAATACATTTAAACTGTTCTTTGTCATTCTAAGCAATCTAGATTAGATGCAATGTGTAAATGCTGCAATCAAAAAGAACAAAAGCTGTAAAGTAATGCAGGGTCAATTACAAAGCACATATCCAGGGAAGCAAGGCAAGCCGTGCTCAGAGTGATGTACAACGTGGCCACCAAAACATACAGAACTGCTTGGGTGTGGTGGAGCAGGGAGATTAAACTTTCATAGAGTGGATGGAATTTATTAAAAAGTGCAACTTTATTCAAATATCACCAGGTACAGACAATCATTTTAGTAGAGCAAAAGAAATATCTTTTCCCCCAGTTGGTACAATGAAACTAACCCTGATCCAGTACTTTAGAAACTGTACAAAACTAATCGGCAATGGGAAATCTTTATTCATAATTACTTTTAATTCGTAATTGCAACCACTACCATTTGCCCAACTCAGATCAATGGCTGGTGATAGAGAATAGTTATCAATACATTGTCATGGTGTGTGTGATATATCTTTTGTCTTTGCTTCCCAAATGCAAAACTGAGATGAGTTTATATATGTATCTGAAGAAGTATGCGTGCACACGAAAGCATATGCCCAGCACAAAACTTTGCTAATCTTAAAGGTGCCCTACTGGACTCAAACTTTGTTCTACTTCTTCAGACCAACACATATATACCTCCAACAGCTATCCTTGTTTGAAATCACCTGCACTGGATTTGGAGGGGCGGGATTACTTATTTATTTGGATTTTTCCAATCGCCCTTCCCTGGCAAGTCTTTCTCAGAGTGGTGTACAACATGGTCATAAAACATCAATTAAGATCAGGTTAAAAACCAGTCATGGAGAAATGTAGCTGGGGATGGCGCAAGAGAAGTCAGTAACACCACTATCTCACAGGAGATCTGGAGCCTGAATAAACGATACTGCAAAACACATAAGAACATAAAAAAGCCATATAGGATCAGGCCAATGGCCCATCAAGTCCAACACTCTGTGTCACACAGTGACCAAAACCCAGGTGGCATCAGGAGGTCCACCAGTGGGGCCAGAACTCCAGACACCCTCCCATTGTTGCCCCCCAAGTACCAAGAATATAGAGCATCATTGCCCGAGACATAGGCTGTGGTCACACATACTCAATAATCCATTTTGAATCCACTTTCAATGCACTTCACAACTGGCTTTTTACTGTGTGAACTGGCGAAACCCAGTTTGAAAATGCATTGAAAGTGGATCATTTAGCATGTGTGATCTCAGCCATAGTGTTCCATCTATACCTTGTGGATAATAGCCACTCTGCTCCATATGGTTAATTAATCCCCTCTTGAAGCTGTCTATGCCTGTAGTTGCTACCATTTCTTGTGGCAGTGAATTCCAGGTGTTAATTACTTTCTGGGTGAAGAAGTACTTCCTTTTATCTGTTTTCCCCCAATGCTATAATATCTTTTTGAGGTGCAGTGACCAGAACTGTACACAATATTCCAAATGAGGCCACGCCATAGATTTATACAAGGCCATTATAATACTGGTTGATTTGTTTCACTCCCCTTCCTAATAATCCCGAGCAGAGCATTTACCTTTTTTATTGCAGTCACACACTGAGATGACATTGCCAGTGAGTTATCTACCATGACTCAAAGATCTCTCTCCTGATCAGTTACCACCAGTTCTGTCCCATCAATGTGTATTTATATTTGGGATTTTTGGCTCCAATGTGTATTACTTTGCACTTTCCCATGCTGAACCTCATTTGCCACGTTGATGCCCACTTGTCCAGCCTTGATAGATCCCTCTGGAGTACCTCACAGTCCTCCCTGGTTCTCACAGCCCTGAACAACTTAGTGTCATCTGCAAACTTGGGCGCTTCACTGCTTTACTCCAAACTCCAAATCATTAATGAACAAGATAAAAAGCATCAGACCTAGTAGAAAACCCTGGGGTACTTCACTGCTTATGACCTTCCACTGGGTAAACTGCCCACTTATACTCTCTGTTTCCTGTTAATTAACCAGTTTTTAATCCACAAGAGGACTTGTCTTCTTATCCCATGTATGCTGAGTTGATTTAGGAACCTTTGATGAGGAACTTTATCAAAAACTTCCTGGAAGTCTAGGTAAGCAACATCTAATGGATCACCCTTGTCCACATGTTTTTTGACCCCCTCAAAGAACTCTAAAAGGTTAGTGAGACACAATGTTCCCTTACAGAATCCATGCTGATTCATCCTCAATAGTTTTTGTTCATCAATGTGCCTACTAATTCTTGATGTTAGACTGACCAGCCTGTAATTTCCCAGATCTCCTCTGGAACCTTTTTAAAAGATGGGGGTTACTTTAGCTACCTTCTAATCCTCAGGAACAGAGGCAGATTTTAGTGATAAATTGCATATTTTTATTTATTTATTTATTTATTTATTTGATTTTTATCCAGCCCTCCCGCCGAAGCGGCTCAGGGCGGCTTACAACAATAAAAGCAATAAAACAATACGTCTAAAACAATATACAATACATTAAAATCACAATTTACCCACATTATCATATACATTATAATATACACAGGATGGCGACTATAAATGCTGACATACTCAATCTAGATTGTTGAATGCTTGGCGGAATAACTCCGTCTTCACCGCTCTCCGGAACTGACTGAGATCCCGGAGGGCGCGGATCTCCTGGGGGAGCTGATTCCATAATGTTGGTGCTGCCAAAGAGAACGCCCTAGTTCTAGTAGATGTTAATTTGGCGTCCCTAGGGCCAGGGGGGACTAAT